>NW_009649619.1:1144824-1153268 GCF_000708025.1 Charadrius vociferus
TTACTCAGAAATGAGCCAAGTGATTAAGATGATATTTGTAGTGACTTGCCTTCAGGTTTATATAGTTCACCTGTAAACTCACACTAGAGTCAAACATTTTCGCTCTAAGTCAACTCCATTTTTGAAAACACAAAAATGAACCATAAAATGAATATTTCCAAATAACTCTGATGTGTCAGCTGTTGAAAGATTTTCTAGTCTGACTGAGCTTTTGAGTGAAATGTGAGGATTTCTCAATTACAAGATTTTTGTAAGTGCTGAGGTTATGAATGGTCCAGCATCCTCTGAGTTTTTAATGGGCTTTAATGGATTAAATTAATGGATTTTAATGTGAGTATCTGCTCTGACTAGTGAAGACTGAAGGATTTTGAGAGATGTGTATTGAGAACATGACAGTACCTGTCTTATGCATTGTGAATATTATGTACTTTACTGCAGAACACCAAAGAGCTGAATGTTATAGATTTTCATTCCTTTTTTTACAATGTGCTACACAATACTGAACTGCTGTTATCTAATTACCTTATTTTTCACAGTCTTGTTCACTTTGTAAGGAGCCTGAAAGGGATTGGTCGATGAGGCAGTCTGAAGTCTACACCATCTCCCAGGATGATGCCAGAACTCATTATGGCTCATGAAATGCTCACAGATGATGGTATTCAATGCTACAGAAATATCTACAAGGGGAAAACAAAGAAAAAATGAAATATTATTTTGGAGGGATAAGAAAAAACAGCACCCAGTGAATATTGTTTCTTTGCAGAACCATTAAATCATCCTGTATTAAATGAAGCAGGTATCCAGAGGAGGAAGGGAATATTATATCATCATTTAAATAAAGTGTGTTTTATAAAAAGGATGCACAGAGGGAATGGAGTTAAGGCTCAAGAGTAAGTGATGTGCCACTTAAAGGGAAAAAGCCCAGAGAAACCAGAGAAATACTTCTTTACTTTCACAGGAATGTTGCCACACACTGAGCAATGTATCTGGAGCTATAAATAAATGAGGAAAATAGTTTGCTAACCTTAATTAAAAACTTACATGGCAACATTTTTCTAGGTAACAAAGGGAGTTGTTTGGCTCCTGACCAGCAATGCCGCTGATGACTAAAATTACTGCTGTCTGCAGCAGTTCACATTGATTCTCTCCCCTTCTCTTTAATCGCAGATTTTGGTAGGAATGGAGCTGGCACCGTGGTGGCAGTGAATTTGCTATGAACAGATACTTTTGCTCTCAGTTCCCACATTTATCAATAGTTTTGACTTTGGTAGATATACTTGGGATCACCAATTGCAAAGAGGGAAGAGAAATCAGGTACATTTGATTTGAAAATAGTCCCAGGTAAAATCTCAGGTATAAGCAGTCTCAGACACAACAGTTCTATTCACTTCTCTTCCTCCCAAATCTTCCTTTTTATTTTGTGTATTTCTGACATCCCCCATGCTGCTACTTACAGATCCTGATATAGATGGAGGAGAGCTCAGTATGACAGGGATATAATTCTGAAGCTTATCTAAAACATTTTGGCTAGGATAAAAGATCACAAAGAATCCGGAAAAACAATAATGAGAGAAAAGAAAGCATCTACAAACAGTATGAAATTATTTTGGTTTGTAAACACAAAAGTTGGCCATGAAGAGTTGCAAGAGGATCTAATGAGGCTGAGAGATCTGTAATACATTTGCAGATGAAATTCAGTGTTGATTTGTGCCAAGTAATGGGAGGAAGGGGGAGAAGGGAGGGAATCAACCCTAACTAAACTACGGAAAAATGGGCTGTAAATTAGCCATTACCATTCAGGAAATATATCTTGGCATTTTTGTGGATAGTTCAAACAAATGTCAACTGAGTGTTCAGCAGCGGTCAAAAAGGCAGATGGTGTATTAAACAATTACCAGTGAACAAATCAGAAAATACCACTATGTCACTCTCAAATCCACTGTGTATTCATGGTTTGAATACTGTGTATCTTTGGTCTTACTCAGGTATAGAAGGCTGTTGAAAATGATAAAAAGCACAGAACAGTGGCTAGATAAAGGGAGGTTGAACAGATAGAAACATAGAAAACCACAGATATCATACAGAAAGTGAGTAAGGAACATCTGTTTGTTATTTTTCACAGGATGAGGCTTGTAGGGCAGCAACTGAAATGATCACACGCGGTTTTATAAAACATACAAGAAAGAAAACTGTTACCAGGCAGAAACATTGCCATTCTTGCATTGCTACAGTATGATGTGGACCTTGAAAGCTTAAAAAGGCTCAAAGATATATTAATGAAAAAAACCCTAAATCATTAAAAATAAGGATACAGATACAAGCTCTGGTTTAGGAAGTCTCTGAATTGCATTTTGCCAGAAGGTGGGAGTATACAGTGGGGAAAACTTCTCAGTGCTATTCCCTGTTCATTTCTTGTTTTCTCTAAGCCTCTGCTGTTAGTTCCTGTCAGAAACATGTAACTGGGTGAGAAATTTGTTTTGCTCATCTTGGGATTTTGAAAGAGCTGAAAGAAAACTACAAGCCAATTTCAATCAACACTTTTGAGTGATTTGGCTTGCTACTCACTGAGGAACTGAGAGGAGGTCCTCACCATTGGTTCCTGCTTGCTCAGGGACATGCAGGACGCTAACCCCGGTTTCCGTGGGAAGGAGACACAAATTATTGGTGACAAGATCAGGTGCTCTCTTTGATTTCTGCTCAAGGGCCTCTCTTCTGAGTGAAGGCTGAGCCGCTTAGTACCCTGGTAAAATAGAAACAGGTGGTATTACTGGAGTCCACCGCTTCCTTCTTCAGACTAAAGCTTTCACATGCTGGGCTGCTCCAGAGCAGGTGATGGGTTAGAAGTGCATAACCAGAGGCAATGACAGCGAAACCCAAAAATATGCAGCAGAGCGGGGGTCAACGGTAGACTGGGAGCTAGTTGGCTCAGAGAGAAGAAATCAGCTTTGTGACAGGAATGATTATTGCTCTGTCATTGTTGCGGTTGCTTTTCATACTTTGCTTTGGAAAAGGTGAGTTTCTAGCTAGGTATGTTCTCAGCTGCGGGAAAGCAATAGGGAATTCAATTTTATGGCTAATGGAGTGAGATGGGACACGAGGACAGTTTGTATGCAACGCTGCTCTGCCCAGG
The DNA here is from genome assembly GCF_000708025.1 of Charadrius vociferus. Classification (NCBI taxonomy): domain Eukaryota; kingdom Metazoa; phylum Chordata; class Aves; order Charadriiformes; family Charadriidae; genus Charadrius; species Charadrius vociferus. Next base: position 1,147,955 of record NW_009649619.1, read on the forward strand.
GGATGACAAGATTGCGCTCTTTGAGGCCAATAAGAAAAAAAAATTGTTAAGACATGAAAAAGATAAAGGAAGTGTAAGGATTTCCCGAGAGATTAAATAGAACACCAGAGTTATTCCAAATGGGGGAATAATAAACCTGAAACTCCCGAGAGGTAAAATCCTCAAGTTCATTAAAAAAAAGTGGTACAGGTGACATCATAATTTCTGTACACAGAAAAATACCAGGCAGGTATTTAAAGATAAAAATAAGTAGCATCTAAGAACAATAAAATTCACTTGTTTTATCTCTTTAAGAACTTAAAACCAAAAGCACTCCTGTCACATTGAGCTTTGCTGATATTCAGTACGTTTATTTTGCAATTAATGAAAATATTTTCTGTTTCATTTATGAAGTTTTATAATTGAAGATTAGTTTGGCAGACCCAGTCAGACACTCTTAGTACTCAATTCATAAAAAAAAAAAAGAAGCTGAAATAATTACTCAGACATGAAGAGATTTTACTGTGCATATTTGTTTACTATGAAGTCTTGGAACAGCAACACAGATGTTGGAACAAACAGTTCCTATTGCAGCTCCATCTCTACCCAGATTGGGTTTGAACTCATCATTGAATAGATTAGCTCAGCAGTTAAATTTTGTTGAAATAACCTTTCAGTTCTTTGAATATTAAGATTTCATAATCTGCAGAGATAGGCATTAAATGTCCCATTGCTGTTATATTAATATTCCTCATCAAAGAAGAAATATTTCTATCTAGAGGAACCATAAAGCAAGACTTACAGGTTTGTTCCTGTGAAAAAGTGGCACTGGCTCTGCTTGTTTTGATCTCAACCAATACTATTCAGTCATGAATTATCGCTAGTCACAGTTCGAAGACTGAAACCAGCATGTACTGATTCAATGATACTTAAATAAAAGAATGAAAACATCCTACTTCTGAACGAAATACATGATAGAAGTATGTTTTGTAGAGATCAAACTTTCATAAGTCATAAGAAAATAGAACTCAAAGTTTTTCCATTCTATATATCCTGCAATTTAGGTAATTTCTGCTGTAAGTGGTAAATTTTATTTTTTGCAAGTATGTTTCCATCTTTTTTTTCTGTAAAACCACTTCAGAGGGAGTAGGATCTCCAACTGCAGAGTACCGCAGTCTGTAGCAATGTCACCTCCACCGCTTTTAATGCACTTTACAGCATTAAAGACTTTACAGCATCCTTGATTTTTCAACATGGATAAACTCCAAAGACAGGAGAAGCCTGGGCATCACCTATTTATTCATTTGTTTCATTGCTGATGCTGCCAGAGGGATTTCTTATTATTGGCACTATACTAATCTTTTTCAGCATGCAGACATGTCCACTTGGAGCCACGGTAAGACCACCAAACCCATTTTGCCTTGGCCACTATGTAGCCATAAACAGATAAGGTTTTGTGAGCTTTAAGAGAGCTACAGAGTTAAAAAATTATGTAAGTATGGAGACAGAAAAGGACAGACATTTCAACGGGAGCCTTTTTCATCGATGGCAAGTGACAGTGAAGATGAACAGGCCTGAGTTTTGTGTCAGTCAAAGAAACTTGGTGTAGTTTCTATTACTGTACTAAGATTTAGACTTAAAGCCTAGCAAGGAATTCTCAGACACCATATATGGGGACAAATTCATTAAAAAGCATGGTATCCAAAAAGGGAGATAATCATCACATAGTGATTTCTGAAATTGTTCCCCATTTAACTAATCAAACAATGTTTTTGATATCACAATGGACGTCAGCTCTGTTGTTGGGAAAAAGTAACCAGTTTCTTGTACAGAGTAGAACAATTGTCACTAAAAGCAGAGGAGGAGCTTAACCCAAAGTAGTATAATGTTAGAACGGCATAATTATATGGGGGTTCTTATGTATAGGGGAAAAGAATGACTAAGAAAGATGCTCTGTACAGAACAAAGGTGATTAAGAAAGCAATCAGGCACAAATGTACTGTACTATTTTAAATGAGACTTAATACCCGCTTGATGATTTGTCTGATTTGTGCTCACTTTGGAGAGCCGAGAGAATCCACGTATTTTCCTGTAGCCGCCAAGTATACAACTCATACTGATAGGTGAAGTATGCTACCATAATCGTCCTAAATTATTTGAAAGGGCAAATTATTCAATATATGCTTTCTAGTATCTATATTTTTAAAGCGACAGGGAACTGCCACCCCCTCTGGTGATTTCTCCTCTGCAAGCAGGTACAACAGCCGGGAGAGCTGCCAGCACATGCTCAAGGTTCTGGCTCGCACAGAGACTCCCTTTGTGTCAGGGAAGTTGTGTCATTTGGTCCTTACCAAGATGAAGGATTACTTTGCCTTTGGTTTCTGTACTATTAGCTTTTAATAACTCAGTGGCAGTGGCACAAAGTGGGGTTAAGGTCTGGAGAGTAATTCTCACAGCACGTTTCACATTTTGTATGAAAATTACTCTTCTTGTTTTTCAGTTCCCTTTTTTTGGTCTGTATGACTAGAATGAATATAACTTTGAGGTGATTGGCTTTGTACATGATTCATCAAAGCAAAAAATTGTTTTACTATTCATTTCATATTTAATTTTGGTGTACATTAATAGAAATATGTGAGCATTTTAGTTGATTTTTACATGTCAAAACTATGCTTTTGCTTTTGGAGTTAAGAGAATCCTCTGGAAGAATAAAATTTCATGAAATCTTGATTTCTGTACATCTCTGCTTTAATATGTTGACATTTCACTGTGTCTTGCTTCAGTAATCCCTTAATCAAGGTATATATAATGATTTTAATTGTTTGCATAAATCTGTCTCGGTATCCATGGTACCATTTCTCTGCTCTTTTCCAGAATTCCTCCAGCTGCTTTTTTGTTTGAAGTGATGTAGTTCCTGCAAGACTGCCCTGTATTTTACCTGCTGCTGCACCGGAAAACTGCCAGCATCCAACTTCATGAGCTTTAACTTGTGTGTGAAACCTGAAATTGTGTTCTTCTGCTCTCATCTGACGCTGCAAACTCAATCAGAACACTTTATCTGTGGGCATGATGACTATCTAGCAGTTTGATCTTTCCTTTTGATTATTCTCCCACAATACACATGACATGCTAATCAATTTAATCTCATTTCATAATCTTCCATCTGCATTTCTAACTTTAATAGGTCCTCCTAAATTATTTGTTTTCTTCTTGCTGGTGTTTGCAGGATTGGCTTGCTTCTCAAGCATGATTTTCTTTCTTTTCGCATATATTCACCTGATATAGAATTGATGAGATCCTGAAACATTCATGTTCTTGTCTGTAAGTATTTTGCAAATACTCTGACAGAACACGTAAAAATGTTGTCACCTAGCAACTAATAGCTTTTATATATATATATTTATATATATATATATATATATGAATGATTTTTTTTCTTCTGGAATTGCTTAGATGATTTTTTCCCCCTAAATTTCACTTGCATTTTTTTGTGGGAAAATGAGAACATGTTCTAAAAAAGTTTTTTAAAAATGTAAGAGTCAGCTGACTGTTAAATTAGAAGGCTAAGAAATATCATGCAAGTTATTACAGTCTATAAATTAGCATCTGTATTCTCCTGATATCTTTGAAAAATGACTGCAAAGAATTCCTTAGTGAACACGTATTTTTCTTATACAGTATATGGAGTTGAGCTGTCCTTCTTTTGTACTGCACTGTGGTGAGGAACAAGTTTTAGGGGTAAGGTATTGCCCAGTACAGGACCAGTATGTTTATTCTTGTTCTGGAAATATCAGGGGAAAAAAATAAAGTACAAAGAAGTTTGTCTACAACCTTAACTGATTATATTAATCTCTAAGAAAAACCAGTAGCATATACACTATCTTTCTTCGTCATTAATGTCTGAGAATTTTATGTCAATTCCCAATTACCCAGTTCAGGAGCAGAGGCAAAAAGAGCAGACATCACTCCAGGGGAAACCTGTCACTCTGTTCTTGTATTCTGTAAGCAATCAGAGTCTTTAGAGGAAAGAATAAGCAATACTGTCTGGACGATTTGTAATTAAATACGTGTTTTAAAGGCTTTTTTTCCAGTCCTAAATGACAGCCATGTCTGAAGCTCTGAAGCTTTGTTTTGCTTGTTTGTTTTGTTGTTGCTTTTAATTTTAAGTAGGCAAATGCTGCCTTTGTTCCACAAATTCAACTACCTTTTCTGAATTGTAGCAGTGAATTGCATAGGATTTGTCTGATTTTAAAATAAATTTCTTTCAAATTTCCAGATTAAGTACGTTTTCAGTTAGTTTTGAGAATGTTAGTGGGAGACATGAGCGTCTGCTTTAAATATTGGAAGTATCTGATACACCTCTTCACTGTCTGTAGTATTCATTGCTTCTCTCAGACATGGGTTTTTTTAATGTCTTTTACATATTTTTCACCACTTCCATTGAAACATTTTTGAAGTAATAAAAGATTAGAATTGAACCCATGATTATGAATATATGAAGGGCTTTAATAATGGTGTAATATAGTACTGTGTTATTCGTAGGTGTATATTTAGGTATATATTACCCGCACCACCTAATACCCCGTTAACCTTTTTAACTACCACTGTCATCTGAGAAGATGTGTTTCACTGGCTCTTCACAAGGATGCTTTGGTATTCTCAATATTGTTTTAGTCTGTTTGAACTCATCCTAGGAACATAATTCCTCTCTGTGTAGAGATTACTGTGCATTTTCTGTGCATTATATTTTGTTGTTTGGAGCTGAAGCAGGAGCCCTTCTGCTCCCTCCTTTGTCCTCTGCTGTGCTAAATGATTTTCAACCAAGTACAGATTTCACATTTCATTATTTTCCCCCTTCATTAATCATTAATAAATCATTATATGACATTAATTTACGATTGATTAAACACCCTTACACTACCATTGTAATTAGCATTAGTGTTACATTAATACACACCACTAAAACCTTCCTCCTGTGATGGGAAGCAATGCTTTGTTCTTACTGGGTTTTATAGCTTCTAACTGGTTTTTAATCTACGGTAGGAGATGAGAGATTTCACCTTTTGTTTTGCCTAGTAGGATATGTTTTTTTGTGTAGCGTTTTATCTAAAACTTTTATTTTCTTCTCTAGCGTTTCTTTGCTCCAAAAATTTAAGACAAAACCCAACAAAGCAATGGGCCCTGCCCCAGCAAAAGTGCTTGAGCTTCCCCTCATCTTTGGTCTTGTACAACATTTGAACTCTGAGCTGTGACCGGTCGCGTTAACTGGATATTGCTATGACTTACTGATAGAGCTGCCCAGCTCTGCAGGCAGCACCGGAGTTACAGAGCAGCA
>NW_009649619.1:1153301-1205933 GCF_000708025.1 Charadrius vociferus
GAACTGCAATATTTGTTTGCAATCACCAGTGGCAGCAGTATATAGGTGATGCTCTTTGCAAGACCCATCTGTAGTCCCTTACATTCTTCCTTCTGGAAGGAGAGATATTCACCATAATGTCCCTTTCCTAATTCAACATTCAGAGCCATAAACATGCTGCAGTTTCAGGTGCAAAAATCTGTGAACTTTTTAAAAAAGTTCAGCATACAAAAATATGGCAGGATATGGCTCATTAGCAAATGTTTGTGAGGCTAAGCAACTCTTTCAAGTGTTATACAGAAAGTGTTGCAGAATACAAACAGGTATTAAATCAATGTAATAGACCCCTATATAATCCATGATTATACTAATGCTTTATGGCTGAACCTGTTTCCAGATGCACTCCATTAGGCAGTTTAGGCTTCTTGTTCTGCTTTACTCTTTCTCATGTGAGTCAAAGTGAGTCCAAAGTCAAAAACTTACGGCTAGTTTGTTCTGTTTGTTTTAACCCCCCACTTGTGCTAGTGCAGACTGTAATGTACCTTCTCAAGACTGTTATTTTAGATTAATCTGCAACTAGCACAGCTTGTCTCTGTAGCTGAACAGATGTGTTTCAAAAGGATGGCACTCTGCAGAATTCTCCTGAAATTCTACATTGTATGTAGCTCTTCTCGCTGGTAGTTTTTCACTGTACCATCTGTATTGCTCTCATGCAGAAGCAAAGTCAATGGGGCATTAAGAACTTGCTGATGCTACTGTTTCTTGTTGGAGCTGAAAAAGAGCTGTTTGCTCTGCATTTTGCTGGCTTTGTCACCCTTAATCAAAGTGACAACATGGCTTTCTGGGACAGTTTCTGAGGCTAGTAGGTGCACGGAGGGTGACTATGTGTTTGGCCTGTGCCCCCGTGGAAGGGAGGGATCCCGTGTTCAAGAGCTGAGCAATAGCTGTAAACCTGCTCTGCTCCTGACCCCTATGCCTTCCCTCCTGCAAGGTGGAGCAGGGAACTCTAGCTACGTACATCTGTGCTGTGCATTCAACTGCTCTGTAGAGCAGGATTTTGCTCTTTTTTCCCCTTCACATCTCATAATCTTGAATAACACAAACAAAGTTACCCTCTGCCCCCAACAGGCCTCAGCAAACCAGCAGACAAAAATCAAATCACCATCTACTATTTTGGGGAAAGACGAGACAAAGACCATCTTCTGAGGCATTGCTTTAGCATTCAGCCTCATGAACGCGGGACTACAATTCATATGTTTGCCTGTGTGTGCTTGTCTCCTTGACTGCAGTGGACTAGAAGGGATCATGGTCATGCTGAGTGGCACAATCTGAACATTGTCATGGACTGAAATGCTGCTGCTGCTAAGCAGTGATACTTCCTTTTCCCTGTCTGCCCCATTTAAGTGAGTTAGGAAACGTTATGCAGCCTTGCTGTTTTCAGCCTATGGTTTACAGACTGATAGTGTGTCCTGCCTGAGCCTCGCTTCTTTCTCTGTCCCTTAACTCAAGCCAAAAGTCTAAGTCTCTCTTTGTTGCCCATGATAAGACCATTTTGGCCCTTTCTTCAAAGCAGGAAAAAATGAACAGAGCACCAAATTCTGCTCCATTGTTTCAGATGCTTCAAGTCACCACCAGGATTATGTGATTGCAAACCAGTGTAAAATTTAATTAAATGGCTGCGAGACACTCACTGGAGCATTGTTGCCTTTTGCCTGTGTTCTGGTTTTGTCATCCTTTGTTCCTGTGCACACATCAAAGTACTGCATTTCTTTCTTTTCATTGATGCCTGAAACCAATAAAAGAACAATCTTTCAATGAAGATAATGAAGCACCTCTCAGGAGAAAAAGAATTAAAAATAAATAGAGATCACCCAGTATCAATTTTGTATGATGCTAATTCCCAGTGGATTTGCTGATATACACCATATGAAATTGTGCTAGGTGGAATCACACTCTGATAACTTAGGGACAATAGCACCACGGGCTTAGAGGAGGCCAAGACTTCAAATGCCAGTTGCAACAAAGCCAGCATAGCAAACCTCAGGGTCCTAGTTGTCCCATTTCTAAAGTTTATGGAGTGGTGTCTGACCTGAGAATTTTGTATTTTTTTTTGAAAGTTCACTGGACAGTTACTTATTGGGTGATATGTACCCTAGGAGCAAGGACTAGCATATTACTAAGTTGAGCATTAAAATGCTCACTCCTGTATGGGCATTCAAGGAGCGTGCATTGGCCAGGCGAGGGGTGTGGATCTCTATTGCCTGTTCAATGTGCTCATCTGATGAACATCATTTTCTGAAATGTCCAAGGTTTTCTTAGGGTTTTATGCTATCTCATGTGATTATTTCTCACTTGAGTTACTATTATTGTCTCCAAAATCTCCTGTCTTTCTTGTTCTGGTCCTCTCTCCTCTCCTCTCCTCTCCTCTCCTCTCCTCTCCTCTCCTCTCCTCTCCTCTCCTCTCCTCTCCTCTCCTCTCCTTTTATTTTCTTGGCTTTGCTTATGTACTTCTGTCATAGCCCAGTGACATTTTTCCAACAGAGAAAAGCAAAGGCCACACAGTTCTGCTCTGCAGAAATGGGCCTTGAGGCTCAGCTGTATTTGACTTGGTGTGGGGCTGCGGATGACAAAATGCTTCTGCTGCTTTCAGTGTCACATCTTCTTCTGTCTGAGTGATAACAGATGCTTATTGAGATATCTGCAGCAGCCTGATTGCCCAGGTACATTTTTACATTTAGAAGTAATATACCAAATTATTTATGAAAAATATGGTGTCCGGAAGGATTAGTTTGCTATGACCAGGGTTGCAAACAAAAGATCAACATTCTTTATTTGATTTTTTTGAAACAGATACATTTCTGCTAAAATATGTTGTATTATTCCATGTCTTAAAATCCTGGCTGAGTTTGGATTTAGGATATAGTTTAAACTATTGATACATATGAGGATTTCTCCTCTAGAAGGAATCCTTAGATAATCTGTAGGCTGAGCTGAGCTATGTTGTTGGCTTGAATGAACTCCTAGACACCCTGTGGGAGCTGTGAAAGATATAAAGCCCTTAACGTATTTTATTTATTCTTAATCCAAGTTGCAAATAAAAGTGTTAATTTACATGGTTTTTTAATTAAATTCATTATAGGTTCTAGAATACAGCATAGTTGGAAGTGGCATTATAATGCATTTTTGTGGACAACTAATCAGTAAGTATAGCTTGTGGCAAATCGGTCCAGCATAGAACTACCCTTACCTGAAAGAGATAATCAAGAAATCACAATGAAGGACAAACCCCATTTGTGCTGGCTGGGAATTATAGCAACGTCTGGTTGCCTTGGTTTGAGATGATTCTGCTTAGGTGAGTTGGAGGTGAATAGCAACGTGACCCACTCATGAGATTATTAACTACCCTGTCTCTTACTCATGTAATCTAAAATCTCAGTTCAGAAACTGGGAATATGTATCAGTATATTTTCATTCCTGTAAAACACCTGAAGAAATGAGTGAATTTAAACACACATACATATTAAATTAACATGCCTTTGTTGCTAAGGTAACAAATTTCAGATCTTCTCTGTGGGAATACTGCTCCACATGTAGTGCTTAATTCACAAGTATTAAAGAAGCTGTTTTATGCAGCCATTTAGCAACATGAACAGTACGTGGAGTTGAGATGAGTGAGTGGTTTAGCAGGAAATTCATATTCAGCACAAAGACATTGACGGCTCTGTGACAGCTGGAATTTAGAGGGAGTCATATTAATGAGTATTGCCCTGTACTAAGGAGGCAAAATGATAGCAGAAAAGACAGCTTCCCTTTATTTGCTCCTCTCTTCTGCCCGGGTTCTCTCACCTTTGACTGTATTTTTCAACCACTTGTCAGGGCTTTATTAGAAGAATAAGAAAGTGTTTAGCACTGCTGAGTTTTAACAAACAAACAGTGTGCTTTATTAAATGTGATGCCTTGGCCCAGAGAATGGACTTGGGGGAGATGTTTTGATATTCTCATAGCAACTGTGCAGAGAAAAGCGGCTGGCATTTCAAGGTGTTGCTTTCTTTAAAAACAGAATTCATATGTCACTCTTTGTATTTTTATACTCTAATTGGACAGAAGTTTACAAAGACTACATTTCACAACATTTGGGAAAAAGAAGGAGAAAGACAATATAGAGATGGCCTTAATGAACCAGACCAAACCAGAAAGTGCACATGTGTCTCTGATCAGAGGATGAAGCATCGGCTGGGGATAGTTAACGTGTTTTCTGGAAGCAGACAAGTCTAATGCACCTTTGTAGGGTATATTTTATCTTTTCTTTTTTATAGCTTGGGTGCAGAGATTTAGAGCTTTGCCTCCAGATTCAGGAAGATACTCTTTGTCAGACTGGTGAGTGAGGGGATGGGTTTGGGGGAAGGATACTCCATACTATCAGTTTGATGATGCCTTGTCAGAACATCAGCTGCTACTTCCTCTGATGTGTATGATGGTTTAAAGTCACCCCCTAGGTTACACGTGCATATTCAGTTCCCCTGGTCATGAAAACTTCCACTAGAAGATTACAGCAGCACAATGAAATTCTTCTTTTTATTCATAGATGGAAGACAAAAGATCCTGAAAAGCAGATGGTAACATCTGGGCATGTCAAGTCTCTTGAACAGTGCCTGTGTTGCTACAGCCCACGTGATGTCTGTGGTAGAAATACAATCTGTTTATTCATTGAACCTTCAATTATAGTAAATATCAGACTCCAGATAAAACTCTTCCCTGAATCATTGCATTTTACCTGAGCTTTTCCTTCCACAAAATGATCTGGGCATTATCAAGTAAAGCCATTATTTTCATTATTGTTTTCATAACTGAAGGTTGTTAAGTTTCCTATAAATTCTTAAGTTAACAAACGTGACAATTACAAAACTCGACAGGCAGAAAAAGAGATTGTGGAGAACAGCACTTGAGGAGGAGCTCATTTTAATGGTCTCCTTTTTGGCAGACTTGCTATTGTCTGTTACTACTCAGCAGACATCACTGTTACATAAATGCTATAATTCAGCCTGATGTGATTCTGAAGCTTGGATTCTGTCTGTCTCTATCTATGGATGTTTCTTCCCTGCCGTTCTCCTTATCACAGTAGTTTTTGCTTCTTAAGTTGCAAAAAAACTCTGGAACTAGCATTGCACAGAAACTTAGCTTTAGGATATAGGAAAAGCATAACAGCACAAACTTGCTGCTTGTTAATTAATAGTCTTGAAATGGTGGTAGGAAGAGCTTGGCTCAGATGTAGTACAACTGTAGAGAATAACCAAAGTATGAGTAGAAGGTAGGGCCTGGTTTTGATCAGATTCGTGCTTCTATAAATCCAGAATATTTCTCCTCCTTTGGCTGGCAGAAGACTACAATCTGCCTTGCATAATCTCGTATGCCTTAATCTGGTATACCAACTGGGTGATTGAAGACTTTGTTGACAGAAACAGTGGTCAGACTTCCTGTTTGCACGCTCAGATGAGTTTTTCAAGCACTTTTCTGAATATAACTATCAAAATGAAAATTATTGCAAATACGGTACTAATGAAGACGAACCCTGGCAAGGTGCCTAAAGAGTATGACATTTTTAGATTATATAAGGTGGATTAATGGACAAGAAGTATTTGGAAGAATTGGAAAAATTGTTAGAAGACTACATTTCCTGCTAGTAGCAATATCACTGAAGACAGGCAGAGAACATCTGAAGAAAAAATGGCATTCTGGGTTTTCCTTAAAGGATAACCAGGTTGCCTATGCTAGAAATGACAATCATAAATAACCTTGACTTCTCAGGATGTACATTTTTGTAACGTGATTTCATTATGCTGTGGTCTACCAAAATCAGATCCTTTTATATACCAGTATATTAAAAAGATGTTGGTGTACATTGTAAGAGAAAAATTTTTAAGGAAAATACATCCAGTTTTTGTTCTTTTACAGATGTCTTTTAAAACACTCATATCATCTCAATTTCCTCTTCACATTTATTAAGCAATGCTCATCTCACTTAAATAAAGTCTTCTAATTGGGCTTTCACTGTATGCCAGAACCAAGGGCCCAGCGACCATCCACGCCAAGGGATCAGGTAAGAGTAGTGAGGCTGTCAAAGGTTCTCAAGAGTCAGTCTCCACATGGGAAATCTTAAGCCAAATTCTTTGCTCCTGTATCTCTGATTATATCACTGGATTTGTTCAATACGTGTCTGTTTACTCTCCTTGGGAAACTACATAGAAATTAGCAGAGATTTCTGTATTACAGGAATAAAATCATTAGGCTTCCTATTAAATATGACTATCATGCTTAATCTGTTTCTGGAGGTCAAGGATAAAATAGTCCATTCATTGTAAAGGTCTATTTGTTAAGGCTAGTTGGATAGAAGAGTTCAGTATCATCACTTCAGAAGAGGTTTGGACAGACATATCAGGCAAAGCTGTCTTGATTACACCTTCTTGTTCTAGGGCCAAGTGCAATGGCTGGTAAACTGGGGAGGCAAACTGATACCTTCAACAGGATAGAAAACATTCCTGTTACTCCCTCATTGGTATTGTATCTCTCTCTCCTACTTATGTATCTCTCTTCCACTTTGGCCAGATAAGAGTGTGACACTGGGAAAAACACTCACCAGGTCTGGACCAGTAGATACGCACCATGCTTTGGACTCACATTGTACTCATATGAATTTGATTTGGATAGTCTTGGAATCAGAGAGTTTTTGTCTGTTGATAATCTGAGTTCAGCACAGTTCATCAAAGTCTGGATGTGCTCAGCTCAGCCTGGGCTCACATGCAGCTGCAGTGGTCTTCTCCACTGTAGGGCTCTGGACATCATACCAGCTTCCCAGTCCTTCCACCATGAACCAGTAAGGAGCACTTCTAGGGCACAGAGAGGACATAACCTTCTGATATACCTGTGCTGAAAATTTAAGGAATGAAGGGTGCAAATCTGACATTAACTTCATTTGGGGCCTGGAGGATTCACCAAGTTCATCACTCCCATCTTCCTGATTTTGATTAATACATTATCATATGAAATTAGTGTAGCAGAGTTTCTCCTTTGGTGCTGGAGACCCTGCCAGTGTCTAAAGCCTGGTAGCCACTTAACAGGGTTTTATAGAAAGTAAGGATTGATTTACAGAGAAGATGTCCCCAAAGGTTTGAACACCAGTTTAGCCACTGGGTTTCTCAGACACTGAATCACTTCTGTAAAGAGAATGCAAGTTTTGTGAAAAATCCTCAGCTGGGAAGACTGTGAGAAGCCTGTCAGCTTGTTAGCTGAACCACCCAAGGCAAGAGATTCCCTTAAACCTGATCTAAATCTTCAGAAGCTTATTTCCTTTTTGATTCGGTATGCCTGTGTCTTTATAATCCTTTTTGTCTTGCATTGTCTTGTTTTGAATTTGGGAAGTTGCTTGTTTCATAATCTACCTTGAGTTAAAGATGATTTGAGGTAACTCACCTACAACAGGTTTGACATTCCCTAAAATCTGGGGCCTGGGAAATATTAGCAAGGGCTCAGATATGCAGATCATTGCAAGTATCCAAAATATGTGATTCTGTGTAAGTAGCAAGTCTCTGAGTGTCTTCCAGTGATTGCTATTAGTCAGGGCCCTCTGATGAAGCTCTGATAAAGCAATGGGGCCTGAAACAACTGCTGTTTCTCGTGTTCCCTCGCAGCAATGGTAGGTCCTGTTCACTGTGGTCTTGATCTGCCATTATCAGGAACCCTGAGCTGCAAATGGACTTTGCATGGATGATCCTGTGCTTTGCAGGTGGCCCCTGCAGGTCCTCCCCGCCAATCATGAGTGAATTCTTTCTGCTGGCCCTGAAAAATCCTTGTATGCAGGAGAGCCATCAACACCATAGAGAGAGTCCATGCATACAAGTTTCGAAAGATGAAACTTCTATATATTTCTGCTTTTGAGGAGAGGGAGGAATTTCCCGGAGAAGGGAGGACTTGAGAAACTATCTCTATAGCTTTTATGTCAGTGGTATTTCTGCCAGTGTTTAACATGAAAAAGCAAATTGAGCCATGAAAGGATGGAGAGGAGGGGATTTAAAAACAGCAACAGGAAGGAAAATATTTCCCTTTCTGTTCGTAGCCTGACTGTCTAACAAATCTTCTTCCCAAGCAACTCTACATAAAGTGAGTCACACGTGCTACCAATGGCTCAGCAAGGCACTTCTGCAGCTGTTGGTATTTAGTATACAGCTGCTTGATTTTATATTTTCCAGCAGCCTGCTTATTCAGAGACAGTCTCTTGCTGTGGAAAGAAATATGGGAAGCCATTAGCTGGCTTTTATTCTTTGTAGCACAAAACAGAGGACAATGAGTCGGCTGGGATTGTAATGTTAGTGTTTATGTATATTACAGCCCTAGTGTGAAATCAGTTCTAATGGTTAGATATTACATGCTTAATTTCTGCTTTTAAAAAGATAAAATGTAAAGCAATTTTTCTTTTAGGCTTATATTCTAAAGCTACAGTCATACCCATGACTTCCTAGAAGAAAGGGTCACTTATCAGCAACAGGAGTTCTTTGATGCTTTGGCTTTCTCTTCCATGTTCGTATTCCAAATATATATATACTGCAGGTTTTCAAGTGCAGGGGACTTCCTTACCTTTGTAGTACCTGTAGGCCTGCTTCTATCTCATGGATCTCGTAGAGGGTGTGCCCATCCTAGTCCGATTTCCTTCAGCTGTAGGAATGAAAATGCATTAAAATGCAATGGTACTGAGGGATAAGGACAGTGGACAGCATGGTATCCCGCTAAGTCCCGTTTTTTAATTTGAGTGTTTGTCTGAGACTGTAACCTTAGGCAATGCCTTCCTTCTACTCAGTCCCAGAGTTATCAAGTGAATGGGAAATCCAGGACTGTTTTACTAAAGGTAGCATGATGCCAAACTGCCTGTATGATACTGATGTGACTAAACATGCAGGTGGCCACCTGGCAGGTACCATAAACCTAGGCAACCTGCTCTAAAGCACTCTTCAGTGTGGATGGTATGTTGCTGGATTTATCTTCGTGTGGTCATAGAATACTTTAATGCAAGCAGTCAACCAGACAGTTGCTACACAGAGACTGCTGTGCCTTGGGGTGCTTTGGGGTTTGGCAGAAACAACTCTACAGAACATCTAATCAAGTCTGTGATTTCTGAACAAAAGTCTCAGAGTGTCTCTGGTGTCCAGTGTTTATGGTGATTGGAGGCACTGGGCTTCAGGAAATTAATGCAGATCAGATGAAAGTCAGATACAGTCTTAGGAGGGGAGGGAGAAGACATAAGGTTTGGGTAAGGATTGGTTGTCACTAAAATTTCCCTACTCATCTTCTGCTCATATGAAATTTGCCCCCTAGAAAGTCACCTTTCAGGAGAGATGAAATGAGCAGAAATCGTGGTCGTTGGCACCTAAGGCAGTGTCAGTAATGTTGACTGCAGAAAGGAGTTCAACAAGAATAAATTTTCAAAACCAAATTGCAAAGCATTAACCTCATCTCAACAAGGCAGTTACTCATTGAGTGGAGAAGCCAGAACTATTTGAGATGGAAGAAAGGAGTTAGTGAGTAAAACAGTATCCAAGTAAATCAGAGCTTTGGGAGGTAGATGTGTAACTTCATGCATTCTGCTGTCTACAGCTGCTTAGAAAGGAAATGCATGTGAACTAATGAGTCTTGTATCGTGTCCATCCCCATTGTATTCAGGGTTGCAAGGACCAAGATAATCTGAAATTAGAAGCTTTTTGCCTCTTCTTTTAAAGAACTCAGTGAGCCTCTGATATTCCTCTAACTGTGTTCAGAAAGGAACAAATTTTATATCATGGTGGTTTCTATGGTGGAAACAAACAGCCCTCTTACACAATGAGGAAACCATCTTTTGACACTAAGTTCAATGCCTTGAGAAGAATATCTGCAAGAGGGAAGACCCAGATATAAATCTTTCTCTTCCCAACCTTAGTACTCCAACCCTGGATCCTGAGCAAATTCATCCACTTTCTCAAAGGGAAAATTAGAATGTGGAGGACCTCTTGATTTTTCAGTTTATCAGTTGTTTACCTCAACTGAAATGGAAAATAGCTGTGGGGATAATTTCAGATGTCTGAAGTTTCATATATGCTGTTTTATGTAAACCAAGCATTTTTCTTTGTAGCTAACTAATGAAAGAAAAACATGAATTCTGTGCAGTGCTTGGATTATCTAATGCTTTGCTGAAAAAAAGAATTAAGAAGTAAATAAATATCACCACGTCCTATCATAAAAGAGAATGATGATGGCCGCCTTAGAGTTTTCTTCAATTTACTATCTGTGCCTTGTAGTATGAAACAGTGGCATAGAGTAGTGCTTTATGCACTGCGATGTTATAATTTTACTTTGTCAACACAGAGAAAGACTTAGGCAAATACCCAGTACAATATCTGATAGACTCTGCATAGTTCAAAGACCACAGTTAGAACAACACATTGTGGAGATAACTGATATTTGATGTAATTATATGATACGTTCTCTTGAACCATCATAATTAAGGTGCAATGTATAACAGTGGAAAGTCGACTAGAGATTTTGTGAAGTGGGCAATTTGGCTGTACGAAAGGCTGCTCCAATGTTAAAAATAGCAAGTTACTATTAGAAGCAGAGAGAAGACAGCTAAACAAGATGAACCCAATTAGATGAACACAGAACACAATATAATATTGAAATTACAAATTAATGATAGCCTTAGAGGCAAAAGAATACCTGTTAGCACATGAAGAAAGGAGCTAAAATCTGTGATGTTTAAAAAAAAAAAAAGCCAAACTATTATACAGTCTTACTCACACAGGCATCTACAGGTCTACTGCTGTGTAATAGGGCAGGAGACTCAATCTCCATCTGTGTGTAGGACCCCTAAGAGAACCACACGCTCCATATTCACAGGGACAATTTGAGTGGTTTCAGCAATACATAAGTGCGCAGCCAACAGGCTGTGTCTCGATGAGGAACATTGACTACAATTTTCAGCCTAATAGATCATGGCAGATTATAGGGCAGCAAAGGAGGGACAGAGGGAGAAGAGCAAGGATGTGTAATGCGGCTGCTGGGAGTATAGAAAGCAGACATCACTGGCAGCTGCTTAATTACATTTTGCCTGGTTTCACTACAAAACCTGCAACTTCTCTTTTTTTCAGATGATTGTTAAGGGGCTGAGGGGCCTGAAGGTATTTTGATGAAGAATTAGAAGAAGGGTGGAGAGGAGTGGAGGGGAGCAAAGGCAGTTAGCATGTAGAAAGTTGGCTGCTGTGGCAGGCATTAGTGCTGTGCCAGGGAGGTTGTGCTAGCTACGATGTGACTGGTCTGGCCGAGCGGTGGGGCTCAAGCAGGCTCTGTAGGTACGCAAGGGGAAGAAGGAGTGGAGACTGGACATACGGGAAATGTTAAGGCAGAGTTGGTTTCCTGAGTACTCAGGAAGGAGCGAAAGTCAAGTCTGATGTGGGATTCTTGGTCTTTCTGCAGTGGGATGTAGTTCCTGCTCTCCTGAAGGATACTGTAGCTTCTATAGTCTCCCTGGTGAGAACTTGTGCCATTGTAGGTCAAAAGTGCCAAGGTCTTTCTTTTAAGGATCTAAACTGGGGGAAGAATATGGTTATCAAAAAGTCTGAATTTTGTGTGGCAGTCTAGCTCCTCGTAAGATCTACTAGTCACCGGGTTTGTGTGCTGGCATTGCTGCTCATAGCACAGAATAGGTGGGACCACCTCTCATTTATAACACATCTGTAACAAGGAGAATAAAAGCTCAGCTGATCAAGGGAAATGCAGAGAAAAACCCCACCTGCACACAGTTTTATATTCTGGCCATGTTCTCCCCATTACTTAGTTTCCTACTCATCTTCTTTTTTCATCAGCTGTGCTCATGGGGCAGGAACTGTGTACTTAGCCTGGTTTCCTAAGGAAATGAGATCTCTGTGTGTGGATACAACTGTTCCCCTATTAATTTTTAGAACGGATGGTGAATATTAGCTGAATATAATAAAAGGGTATAATCTAATTTTCTGCAATTTTAATGAAATTTAATATCTGGAGAGAGACCTTCCTATTATCCTAGCTGAAGAGAGTAAACTCACCCTTTATTAGATAATTTGTATTTGCATGCTTGCATTTCTTCTCATAAAGGAGGCAGAAGAAAAAAGCCAAATACTTTTTACTTGAACAAGAGAAGGGTACAAATATTATAAGGGAAAGTTTGGGAAATTGCTTTGTTTTTTAAAGGTACTAGCTGTAATTCACAAGGACAGCACATTTTCCCCAGAAAGCCTAGTAAAACAACAGCATCATATACAAGGCAGCTGTATCATGAAATAAGAGAATTTATTAAGACCAGATTTTTCACGGACTGACTGACCACTGATACTAGTACCCAGCCTGGACTGTATCACACTGTCCCAACTGCACGTTAGACTAAATAAAAGCAAAGGAGGAGATTGAGGTGCTGAGAAACAATTAGCGTAATAGAACAAGAATCTCTAAGGATGAAAAGAGCTGAACCAAACATACTAAACCCCCTTACATTCAAGCACAAGTAACTGTCGGAATTTGTTAAAAATAGCCAGATGCACGTGCACAATGTGGAGAACCAAACTGGAAGAATTGCATGCTGTAAAAGCAAAACAGAAGGTGTTTTAACTCCCTAAACCCTACAGGGGAAAAAAAAAAAAAAAAAAAAGAAAGATGCTAAGGCATAACACACTGGCAACATATCATCCCTCAAAGAGTGGTGCACTTGCCTAGAGAAGCGTGGGATTGCAGTGTGTGGAGCATGCACCTGGGCAGCAAGATACTTTGATAGGTGTCAACAAAGACATTAGTGAATTGCTGGATCATGACTCTGTGAAGGGGGTTTTAGAATCTGTCACAAGTGTGCACTGCCAACAAGCCAGCAGTGCATGGCAGTATTGTTTAGGAGTGTTATCACAAGGTGATGATGCCTTGTGCCGTGTTTCAGGGTATGGAGTGATGTGTTGCACTCAGATTGAGGTGTTGAAGGAATTCAAAGTAATGGCACAAATTCTCTGTTTTGTGCATTTTTTTAAATTTTCACTTGCTAAACATCTCTTGGGCTTCTGATAAATGTAACTGTGCCAAACTATGAAGATCTCCATTCACTGTTGTATGAGCGTCAGGGCAAATAAGCCCTACCTTGTAAATGCTATGGCAAGAGGAGGACTGCAACTCACCATGGCAACAAAAGACGGTCCTAAATGAAAGACTATCCCACCTCAGGGCTAAAGGCAACTGGTCTCTATCTCCTGCTTTCTGACTATCTCTGTCACAACCTTGGTGATGCTGATGATGAGACAAAAAAGAACTAGAACTGCTAACAGCAATCCTCCTGTATGTAAAGAGTGACAACCTGCGCGTTGCCTTTGGAGCACTGACTCCAATCCAGCTGACATGGTTGAGTTTTCAGGCACCTGGCTCAGTGCCTCTCTATCACAACACTCCCACTACATTTTGTTGTCATTCTCAGTTAAGAGCCAACAATACATACCTCACACATGATTATTTGTCACATCAGAAGAATTTACCTCTCCAAATATAGCCCCATCATCATTCATAGCCTCTCTAAGGACAGACTGCCTCCCACCCAGACTGCCTCAAGTTGTCAGGTGTCTCCTCAGTTGCTCATCCATCAGATAAATTTGGTAAATTAGACAGCAGGCTTTTGGGTGGCAGGTTTCTGAGGTCTGCAGGCAGAATTGGCTGGATGGGAAGAAAACTGGTTAATGGTTGAATAGCATATGCTGCAGCTTTGGGGCTTGACTTACTGGTGTCTGCTCAGAATCGCTTAATAATCACACCTCCTGGTGAGGGGGAGAAATCCTTTCTCCTTTGTTACTTAGGAACTGCTGACGGTACTCTTCATCTTGTGAGAAATGCCTCCAGTAATACCACTGAGGGGAGGAGTGACCTGTGGTGTTTGCTGCTACAGACCGACTCTTTACTGTACCCTGGGCTGAGTTGCATGGTTGTACCAAAGGTATGCTTGGACATATTCACCCAGCTGGTATCCCACTTTTTTAAAAAGACAGGTTTAATAGATGAGTGTGTGAAAGCTAGTATATTTAGATTGCAAGAGAAAATATTAATTCAGTTGGAGAAAACAGTGAATATGTCAAGAATTATAAACTGGGCAAAGAACTAGCCAAGGGAAGTACTGTTTTTGAGAATTGTTTTATAATCCTATTCATTTCCTGTTGAAAGGTGGGATTGATGATGGCTGTTCCACAGTCTTGCAAGGCAATGAATTTAGAGCCTGACTATCTTTGCTATCATGAATTTATTTAATTATATAATTTTCTTCACAACTAGTTCATAACGGACTTAGACACTATTTTTGCTAGAACGTTGCTGCAGTGCCCCCTCCCCAGTTTTCTCATATCTAAACAGCACCAACACGATACAGGCAAAGGTCCCACCTATTTTTGCCCTACAAAGCAAAAATTTTGCTTCAAGGCAAAATTTTTTCCATGCTTTTTGTTTCCAATTACTGTCCTCTGGACTCTCTTCAGTAGGTTTTCTACCGACCTGTTGTTTCAGGCTGAGCAACGTGTAAGGACTACTGCCTCTGCCATGAAAGTTACACCCCTGTTTATATATTTCACTACCATGTCTAATGTTGCTGACTTTTATCTGTCATGAGCCTCTGAACCCTCCATGCACTTTGGATGATGTGGTTTGGCACGATCATAGCAACCTGGCCATCTAACAGAAGCCACAGGGTTATCAAAACAGGGGCTTCATATGAAATAAGTAGACTCAAAATATAGGGAAGTTTTCAAAATGTCTGCTAGACCATTTAAGGAAAAGTCAAATTAGCATTCTATCCTTTAAGCAGGGAGGCAGAGCAGAACTGAGAAGAAACGCCTTATCTCATTTACATTGCAGAAGAAAGGTAATGACAACATTTTCTTTCACTTGATAATGCAGAGGTGGAGAAAAAAGTAGAGTGAAAAACCCCTGAAGAAGCTTGGGAGTATTTGCCACATTTTTATTTTTTATATCAGTTCACTCTGACACTAATATACTGTACTTCTTTGGATTAAAGAAACAGAGATGAAAAGGGGGATTTGCAAAGCCCTTTTGCTTTGAAACCCATTTTGAAGCAAAAGGAACATGAAATAACTTTCATGCATATATTGTCTCCCTATATCAAGGTCCTAGTTGGGTAAAGGGATACCTGCACTTTGGGAGCTGCCTTAGGAATCAGATTTTCTGCTGTAATGGTTGAATGAGGTGAAGTATTGTTCTGGCTCAGAGCTCTTCAGTTTTTAACTGAATTATCAGGAAACATCCAGCAGATGGACAGTCAAAGAATGGTTCAAACAATGCAGCGATCTATCTTGTTTCATTCAAACCTCACCTATGTAAAAAGTAATAGAACCATAGAATTGTTATGGCTGGGAAAGACCTTTAAGATCATCAAGTCCAACCGTTATCTAACTCTACCAGGCGCACTTCTACACCATGTCCCTGAGCACCATATCTAGATGGTTTTTAAATACATGCAAGGACGGCGATTCAACCACTTCCCTGGGCAGCCTCTTCCAGTCTTTGACAGCTCTTTCAGTGTAGAAATTTTTCCTAATGTCTAACCTAAACCTCCCCTGGCACAACTTGACGCCATTTCCTCTTGTCCTATCTGTTGTAACTTGTGAGAAGAGACCAACCCCAACCTCACCACAACCTCCTTTCAGGTAGTTGTAGAAAGCAATAAGGTCTCCCCTCAGCCTCCTTTTCTTCAGACTAAACAACCCCAAATCCTTCAGCTGCTCCTAAAACTCAAAAATAATAATGATCCATGAATCAGATATAAGGAGAACAGTTCCCCAAGTTACAATACAGACATCTATAACATAGGTGAAGAGGGCAGCCTAGCAGAGGTTTAGATCAGCTTGGTGATAATATTGCCTCATCCCTGATGATATTAATACTGTGGCTTCCCAGAACAAAAACACAGACTGGTGTGGGCTAACGTAAACATAAGTCTGACATAAACTTGGTGGAGCAGCACATGAAGGATAACACTGCCAGTTCCTGCCATAGTCCTCTTTCAAAGGGCATAAATTTGGAAGAAAGGAAGGAAGGAAGCAAGGAAGGGAATCTAGTGCATGGGTCCTCTGCCAGCCCTCACTCAACATCAGGCCCATGCAGATCTTTTCTAGGAGAAGTGCTGCACATGATGAATGAGACTATGTGTTCAAACTTTTGTTTCAGTATCAGTAATTAACATCTACTTCCTATTGGGCATTAGTACCTCTCCGTACACTTCTCTCTATTCCTTAATGTTACTTGTAAAGGATCCTTTTAGGTATGAAGTGACGTTGAAATAGTAGGGTAACATGGGTAGCACAGGACACCTAATTTGTCTAGGAAAAAGCCCCAGCAATGATGAAGGAGAATAGAGCAGCGAAACTTCTGTTAGGAATTGAGCCCTCCTGTAGCATCTATTCCTGCAGCATCTGAGAATAAAAAATGGAAATGCCTTAGCCTGGTACACAGTTAAACAAGAACACTAGCTGAAGAAATTGTTGTTATGAGTTCATAATGTTAACTCTACAAATGGTGATATTGCAAGTGCCTACAAACTTGTCTAGCTTTTAAGCTCCTTGGATGAAGGATTATCTTGTCTTTAGTGTAGCTAACCCACATCATGAAATCAGCATTTAGTAAGAAGAAAGAACTGAGTTAAAATTCAGTTTTGCCTGTGATCTCCAAAAATAATATGACTAGGCTACTACAATAGCTGTAATGGTGAATTTAAGGGTGATATAGAAGAGAATATTTTCTGCTCTGACACCATGGTTATATTGTCAGAAAGTTTCTAACGTACATCAGTTGTCACAACAGTGAGATCCTTTTCACTATGGAGATAATTTCCGACTCCCTTTCTTTTATATACAGCTCTCTCTTGCAATAAGTGTGAAGTTCCTAATATGAGAAAAATACAAAGAGCAGCTAATTATACTGGTCTAGCCAGCCTGCAGGTGTTTTACATTGGTTTCTAGAGTCCAACTAGCATTTAAAAAACGTATGTATATCTTCTACTTATTTTTCTTCCAGCAGATGTTTTTAAAGTCAGCCTTTCATTTTGGGACAGAGAGCACAGCCATTTTTATGGGGGTTTAGTCTGATCTCATCTCTCCTCTTGCTTTTGGCTTTCCTGATGTTCACTCCACATTGGTCACTGTCTCAACAAATGTGGAACCAGTATGACCCTTTTACTAAACAGTCTGACAATTGGTAATCCCCCCCTCCCCCCCCAACTTTCCTCATGATATCAAAGTAAAGAGTCAATGCAATTGCTGTGTCAAAGACTGCTGACCCTCTGCTGTGGCTGCTCTACCAAAAGTCATCCATCCACAATCTTCACTGTTGTCTCTCTTCTTCTTTGTCCCTCATGTATTGAACACCCTCCTTCTCACAGCTTTTTCTCTTTCACTGGCACCGTGTATTCTGCTATACCATCAGTTAAAGATGTGGTTTATTTCACACCTGTAAATCATTTTTCTATATCAGCCTTCATTTTATAACCACATCATCACACTATCCAACATTCATTTTCATGTGCCAATATCATTCTGCTCTAGTTGAACATCACCAGATCACAACAAGTGCCTACTGAAAATCCTTGGTGTAGTAAAATATTTGAACATTCCCATGCATAGTACAAATATAAATTATTGGACAGGTGAACTTCTGAAATTATATGGGGCAAACATTGCATTTTCTTGATATCTTTTTTAAAAATAAAGATTTTATGCTGAGCTTTAGCAGGAATTTGTTGAAGACTCAATTTCAGTATTCTTTCACCAAAAAAAGGATCATAAGTTGTAAGGCAATACTGTTTGAATCAAGTATTATAGCTAAGATTAAAAAAAGAAAAAAATCACCCAAAGAATTCTGTCTGGAAAACACACTGTTGAGCTATTGGACAGCTATTGCCCAGTGCTTATGTAAAAAGTTTTATAAGCTTAAATGGCTTTGTTTGTTGACATCTTGGGCCTTAATTCTTTGTAATGCCTCTTTGTGCCATGCACACAAAACTGTAACGACAGAATTATAAAACCAAATGCTGGCATTTCTGCCTGTGATAAAACAGTTTGGCTCACAATACTGGAATACAAAGTTGGAAAGGGAAATAGTTGGAATATATCAGTCCGGCTATTTTTTTAAGATAGTACAATAACAAAAATCAAAGATAGAACTTACATTTTAGGAGAGAGCTTGAGAAGAGATATTAACAAGTTTGCCATTGCTTGACATCAATCTAGAAAGCACAGTGAGAATATTTTCATGCTATCAAAAGAGCAATTACTGACGATTTCATCCCTGGGTTTATTGTTTCTCAATTAATAAAGGGATGATATCACTAGCATCAAATGATAGTTTACAGCTGCTGCATAAATCCTGAATTAATGGAATCCCTTATAAAGCAGGAGGCTGTGGCCTTGTGACAAGTTTCCCTCATCAATAACTCTCTGCTAAGGCAACCAATTACTGCTTTTTAGCTGAAGTAGGTAGACTTACCATGTCATAGTTTCTGATAGCTGCCTGGAAGAGGAGGAAAACTGTCTGTTCCCATTGCACACAGATGACAGGACAAAAAGTGAAGTGCTTAATTTTTCTTAGGAAATTCTTAGGACTGTTTGCAGTAGGCATTAGGAAAATGTTTCTAGTGATAATGCCTGTGCAGGAGAGGAATAGACTGTGTTGGAAGGGGAGAAGTGCTATTTCTGTTACTGGGAGTTAGACAAACACCTTTCAGGAATGACTCTTGATTCTTCCTCAGATCAAGGGTCAGACATAGATTATCAAGATGCAAATAACAAGTAGATGACTTTTTAAGGTTTTTTTCCCGTCTTTTTTTTTTTTTAATTTTTATAAGCAATGCCCACCCACAGACATTTGCATCATGGGGATTTGCAATTACATCTGTGTTATTGGACACATGCTCCCTAACGATTGCCCATGTAGAAATTCATGTAAGAGTACAACAGAATTTCAGACTGTCATGACTCATCGAATTATGAATAGATTTTTTAAAAATCCAGCCATTTACTGCATGATACTTAAGGACGTAACACAAATCATTTTATTCAAGATGCAACTTAAAAGATAAATATGCTTTCATCATTAATCTGCTTTTTGCCTCCATTAAGTCTTTTCATTGCTTGCTTGACTCATGGTTATCCTATAGCAACATGGCTGTCCAATACAAATTCCAAAATATAATGCATTGTAAGTGAATGATCCTCAGGCATATGCAAGAGAAAGTGAGATTCCAGAGGCTTCTCTTTCTGTAATACAGATATGACGGATTCAGTTCTTATGTCTCATTGGATACTAGAGCGACCCAGATATCTGCTTTTATGTATAAAATCATAGAATCATTTAGGTTGGAAAAGACTCTTAAGATCATCAAGTCCAACTGTTAACCTAACACTACCACCAAGTCCACCACTTAAACCATGTCCTTAAGTGCCATGTCTACATGTCTTTTACATACCTCCAGGGATGGTGACTCAACCAGTTCCCTGCGCAGCCTGTTCCAGTGCTTGACAACCCTTTCATTGGAGAAATTTTTCTTAATATCCAATCTAAACCTCTGCTGGTGCAACTTGACAACATTTCCTCTTGTCCTGTCACTTGTTACTTGGGAAAAGAGACCGACCCCCACCTCACCACAACCTCCTTTCAGGTAGTTCTAGAGAGCAATAAGGCCTCCCCTCAGCCTTCTTTTCTCCAGGCTAAACAACTCCAGTCCCTTCAGCTGGTCCTCATAAGAGTTGTGCTCTAAACCCTTCACAAACTGTGTTGCTCTTTGGATGCAAATTTACCATTCCAAACAGTTTCCTTACTTGATGTTTCCCTAAACTTAGGGGTTGGTCGGGACCTTAATAACACCATACTATTTGTCCTGTGTCATTGTTTTTACTTTATACAGTGCCATAGATACACCAGGACACTTTGCTTGAGTACAAAAACTGTACCATGTTGCACTGCATATACTTGCAGTCTTAGGAGACTTGTAAATCTCTGCAGATGCCAAGAGTAGTAGAATAAGACAACACTGCTCCCTAAATAGCTCACTTTGAGTACCAGATATTTTGTAACTATACTACGTACTGCATAGTAGAAACAGTAGAGACCTGAATGTCTCAAAACCCAGTCCTACCTGCCCATTTCTGTCTAAGATTGTTCCTTGTCTAATGCAAGAACTGTTGCCCATTGCCGTGGTTCAGCTAGAGCAGGTGACCTGACCTTCTCTGGGCATGCCAGTACCAGCCCAGCAGGACCTGTCTTGCCTGACTTTTGGTGCCGTTATCAACAACAATTGTAGGTTGTTAGTAGAGTCATTGGAAGTCCATTGGGGAAGTTATGGTGACTCAGTGATGACAGTCAAAAAAAGAAAATACGAAAAGAGAGTGATAAAATAATATTTAAGAAAAGATTGATGGTTTGTTTATTTATCCAAAAGACTATTTTCTTTTCCTATTTGGACTCTTTTATATATATATATATATTTGTAGCTCACTCAAAAGCTGAAAAAGAATGTAAAATCTCTGAAAGCAGATTTTTATTTATGAGATTGCTAGCTGTGACAGATTACTATTCACACTAGAAATGAAAATTATGCTTCTATGATATTATGACTTAATATTAAGGGGAATATTACTGTAATCTCCTTTTTTCTCTGTATGCTGGTTATGTTCTTATTCAGGTCTTACTTTCACCAGATCCATGACTGTGTAACTAACTTCACTAGTTTGGTCCCAAATTTGCACAGATACAAGTCAGAACAAACTGAGAGAATCTTTGAGATATAAAACTCAGTTTGAATGCAATGAAGGAGGCTCCACACTTTTTTAACATACTGTCATTGATGTTGAGTATGCTTTTAAATTCGGGCATCTGTAAAAATGTATCTGGAAAGACAGAAGTGGATATATCAAAAATAGATGTATATGTTCATATAGAATTATACAAATATAAAAATATTCAGCTTATTTTAATGGAGTCCTCATATTTTCTCTCTAGCAGTAAATGGAGCCTACTCCATAAAGTGTTTTTCACAAGCACACCAAGATCTTTTTTTCACTTTGCCTATGGTTTAGTAAGACTCCTTGACTTTGATTGAAAAGTCACTTGATAAATAATGTAATTATCTTGTCCACCTCTGTATGCCCCATTTACAACATAGCAGATCATTTGGCAGCACTTCATTAGCCAGAGAACCATGTGTCTTAAGTGAGCAAAGGAATATATTTTAGAATGAAAATATTAAAAAAGACAAGTTTTTTAATGAGTTCAAATGACACATTAGGCACAGGGTATGCATGACTTAAAATCTGCAAAAGGAACCTTCTTTGAAATGTCCACTGATAAAGGGGTCATGTCTGACTCAGTGCTAACAGGTGGAGTGAGTCACATTAACTGCTGCAAACAACATACATTGCAAATATGATCTGTCTATGTGTCTGCAAAGTCATTTTAGGAATTGACCTTGAATGGTGGGATGATTGAAAAGTGTTCACTGTGAAGACTGGAGGAGCAATTTTCAGTCTATGCTGTTTCCTGAAGCTGCCTGTTATCAGTGCAAATTATTTCTGCTGTATATGCAGTCACTTGAGTCCCATCCTATCATTCCACTGCCTGTTTGGATAAAATTGTTTTCGACTGAGGGGGAAAAAAAAAAAGAGAACATAAATAATAAGAAAGTGAAAGGAATTACAACATAATTACAACATGACAACATGTAATAAAGCAACCATTTGTTGCTTGAATTAGTCTCCTTTGATTTTTAGATGCTAACAATCTGTCTACAAGTATGAGTAAAGGAAATGGAAGACTTCAAGAAGTCCAAAAGGAAAACATTGCTCTTGCAATGGAGTTATTGCATGAAACTTTGTTAAAGTCTTTTTAGCCTTTTATCATCAATACAGATGGCCAGACATCCCCTTGAAAAAATTTGACTTCTTTCTGCAACTTATTATTTAGAGGTGAGCAGCAGCAGAAGGAAATGCAAGCTAAGCTAAAAGTCTCAGTGTGATTGTTTTCAAAAACTGAATCATAGAATTATAGAAGGACAGAATAGTTTGGGTTAGAAAGGACCTTCAAAGGGCATCTAGTCTGACCTCCTCCACAACGAGCTTGGGGGACACCTTGTTTTAGAATGTCCTCAACACAAGGTGCGAGGAAATGCCTTAATGCTTCTTGATTACACCTCTGAAGCATTACATGGATTTGTATTCAATGGTAGAGGGCCTAATTTTCAAGACTCAAGGGAGTCTTGAAATCTTCTAGCTGTTGGAATTAACATTAATCGATTAAACGTTGTTCCACAAACTGATTTTTCTTTCTCCCCGCCTTTTGTAGTTATATGACTTTCACGTTTGTTTTTTTTTATTCCGAGTTGTTTTTTTTTATTTCAAGGTTCCCTTCATCAACGTTGCCATTGTGACTATAAGGTGGAGGGCATGCATAGGTCTATTGGGTAGGACATCTTGATTATTTTCTTTGCAAGCAGAAGTGGATGCTTGATACCTAGATTTCAGTTTTCTGGGTTTGGAAAGACTGAGAAAATTATAATAAGGAAACACGTGATTTCTAATCTTTATCATCGTAACTGACAGGTTGCATTGTACTGAGCACTGATGAGCTCCTTGTAGTAGTGAATAAAGATTATGCACCTTTAATGATAATTCTACCTTTTATATTTCCAATCTTCTTACCAAGGAAAAACTGAGTTGATCTTATTCACGCTTGTACATTTCTTCCGGGGAAATGACAATAAGTTGTTACAGGCAATTGCTTTAGTTGTTCAAGAGCTCTGAAATGCTACTGCTGTGTGTCGCTCCTTTTTTCAATCTGCTAGGCAGGTGGAGGCGGGTGAAGGTGGGGATTTGCACCAATACTGTTTCCATGTAACTGAATTTGAGCATTAACCACTGCTTGAGCTGGTTACAGCTTGGGTTGAAGGAGTTCTGAGTTGAGGAGAGAAAAAGCAGTCAGTTTGTTATTATCTGAAAATGGAGCAAGAACACAACTGTTTAAAGCTTTATCACAATGGGAGTGAGTATTTTCCATCTCCAAATCTCACAATTTCTGTAACATCTTAATTTGGAAAAGACGTAAATGTCAATTGAATGTTTAAAGAGCTAAACAAAGATTTGGGTAACGGAGTTCTGGACAGACATTTAGGTTGATGTTTATTCTTTTCACCTCAGAAATATTAGTGGGTGGTAGTTGACACTGAAACAATGAGATTAGTCACCAGTTTTTTTTCCATAACACCTCTGAATTTTATATTTAGTGTTCTCTATACCACATGCCATTTCAAATAGTATCGATATGAAGAAAAACACATTTTTCTAACTTTACTGAGAATAATCTAAGTGGTTTTGTTCTTGCTGTAACACTAAAGAATAAGTTAACATGTCACAAATTTAAACAATTTACATGAATTATTGAAGGCAGGACTGACCTCCAGATTAACATGCTTACATTTAACTGTCTACATGTAAGTGTGTCTACATGACCTAGCTGTCTAAACCTACATCATAGTTGATAGAGATCTACTCAATGCTGTCAACAGAGTCTGAAAAGCTATTCAGCTCATCCTAAGGTAGACACCTATACTGCAGTCACCTATGTCACGTCAGCGTAATAGCTCCCTAGACTCAGACTCCGAGTAGATCCCCACTGAAAATAACAGGAGACAGTACTAGTGGGATTCAGCTGTCCATGCACAGCTGTTTGTTTGAGATGTTCTAGGAGATCCTGCCTGAATTGATTCCAAGCAGCAATCAAGACCATCTCCTTTGTACGACTGCCTAGGCCTGTCACCACCTTTTGACTGTTGACAACTGGCTTGGGGGTTCTTTAATTGAATTAGTTTTGTAACCCTTCTGTGCAGGGGACCTGGGTATATAAAGCTCACATTCATCCATGTTTAGGTGTCTACATACTCCATCTTGTGATTAGTATTTTGGAAGTTTGAATATCTACCCATAAACAAAGGACACCTGAGTTCTAGGCACAATTTCTTCAAAGGAGACTGGACCACAGATGTTGAGGAGGGTCTGGCTATCAGGCTATCAAGTAGATTATAAGGGACCCTGACTGTGGACTATGGTATTTAGGTGGTTGGGGAGCAAAACTTACAAAGTTTTCTCCTAAGGCTGTCTTTTTTGGTTTTTAATTCAGAATGGTCTAGTGTAAAATGTATGCATATTCCAGGGGGTTGCATCTACAAACTCAGTTCTGCTCACTTTCAAATTAATCATATAATCATAGAACAGTTTGGGCTGGAAGGGACCTTCAAGACCATCTAGTTCCAGCCCCTCTGCCATGGGCAGGGACACCTCCCACTAGACCAGGTTGCTCAAAGCCCCATCCAGCCTGGCCTTGAACAATTCCAGGGATGGGGCATCCACAGCTTCTCTGCGCAACCTGTTCCAATGCCTTACCACCCTCTGCTGATATTATAATGCTGACATTAGCAGTTATTTTATGCTTTCCTCCCATTATATATCCAAACATTTCAATAATGTGTACATACCTGATGTTCTTAACTTACATTCACTGCTTCATAGATTTCATGTCACTTTCAATCACAATGATATGATCAAATTATCCATCCACTATTATTTATATGTCAGTGAAGATGAATATACTCCAGAAAAGATGCAGATGCATCTGCCTACCTTTGAAATGCTAAGAATAATTGATAGGCACTTGACATAAAGTGTTTTTGTTGGGCGTTTTGTCGTGTCAATGCAAAAAACCTCCCTTGATGCTTCTTAAACTTAAGTAGTACTTATGCATTTATGTCAGCTTACTTTTTGGTGGCATCGAAAGAAACAAGTCCCTATTGGTGAAAAAGAACTTTTACTGAACTTAATTTGGAAAAGTCTTCAGTCTTCTGTGCTGCACAGAATGAGAACAGAGTGTTCCCAAGCCACAGAATACATTCCAAATTCCAGACACTTCATCTGGAAATATCTGTCTGTAGATGCCTAAATCTTGACATCTGAATCTGTGAACAGATCTCACCCTCAAGCCATATATGTATTCTAGCTCCTGTGTTACCTTTGCCAGTCCCACAGGTATATCTCAGCTTTTCTTTGGCATCTTAAGCAACGGTGGAAGGACAAATTTTTAGAAAAATTTAGGATAACTGAAAGAGCCAGTCATTAGCCAATGGAATGATATCATCTACCTCTTTCAGTGCCCTTTAACAGTCCAACCCATACCTGAATTCAACATGAGCTGGAATGTAAATAACAAGAAAATCTGGTTAAGTCATTAAGTCTCATTTTAAGTCATCTCATTTCTGTGGTTGTCTAAGCCTGTAGACATCTCATGATTTGGCCCAGAGATTCCTTGAATCTCCTTTCAACCAATTGGTAGTGTGAGAATTTTGTTCAGCTGATACAGGAATGTCTGGTAGAGCGATACTAGCTTCAAACACAGAGCACAGCCCACAAAGAATTATAAAATCGGGCACTTAGGTAATAGGTACAGCTTCTCTCTGATCCATTAGGTTTCTTGTGCAAAAGGTTTCTTGTTTCAAGTACAGGAAACACACTGTATAAAATCAGTCCCAGATGTATGGGAACAGGGCTGTCTAAAAGGGGTTCTGTGTTTCAAAGGCAGCTGGTAGAAGACAGCTTAGTATGAGTAGGTAACAGAGACCTGGCAATTACATTGCTCAAGTCCAGTTAATTGCACAGTCTGAGAGAGTTGTGTTCCTCTTTGGCTGATCTGTGGGAACGAGACTTCCTAAACAGCCGTAATGAATTGAGCTAAACTGGATGCCCTAAATCAGTTTTCCACTGAAATTGCCTTTGGCAAGATCCTTTTTTGTTGTTGTTGTTAATAAACCTCTGTATTACACACTTAATGGTCTCAGCTCTTTTTATGTCTCTTAAAATTTATTTGTATGCAACCCTTATGACATCTTCAAGATGACTCAGGAAATTCAGTTGTAAATAAATCTTTCAATTGTACAGATTAGCTTATTAATATCAGAAACTGAATAGTTATTTCAGGTCTTCATTTTAGTAGAAAACCAATATATTTGTTTATTGTTGTTTCTTCTCATTATCAAATCATAACAATGTCTTGTCAACCACACTTTAGCATAGCCTCGATATGTTTTGTTTATTGTGAACTATAATTTGAACAGTGTTATACCCACAACGGCAAAAGGCTCCTTTATAGAAAATCTTGTTAATTAAAAGTTAATCCGCTAATGTAATTTATTTATTCATACTTGTGTGTACTATATAAACCCAACCTCGTCTTACTTCCCACATGGCGCAAATTGCACAGCCCATTCATCATTTGATAAAGCCATAAGCTATAGCTGTAAGAATTCAGCAAGAAAAGAAACTAAGAGGGACTAAAGGACTAAAGGAAAGAAGACCCATCTAACCTACACAATTTGGACAGTTGTTTTTCCTCCTCTAGCCCCTTGTTTCATTAGCCACTCTATCCACTTACACATGACCGATTGCCTGAGTCTTCACCCTGTTTCTTAACACTGCTCACAAACTCTGGATTAAAGTCCACTCTGAGTTAGAGGTTGGCATTTGGGTTTATCGGCAACACAGGCACACAGCTACTCCATTCTTAGACTTAAGTGCCACCTTTCTCGAAATTTCACTCCCGGACCTTATTGTTTCTCCTTGTAGTTTGTTTGCTAAAAAAGCTATTCTTCCTTCCCAGGCAAGGTGGAGATTAGCAGTGCTACTGAGTTGGCAGAATTTCAACTGACTAGCTGGTATTCCAGCCAGAAATGTCTTGCTGAACTCAAACAGGCATCCTCAATCCAACATGAAATCGGTCCCTATAGTCCAGGAATGGGAGTGCGACAATCAGAAGGTGAACCATTATTACTGTACTTAAAGATGATAACGCATATAAACTGGAGCTAGTTCCACTCTGTCTAAAAACTGAGTAAGAAAATGACAGACCGTAATTACTGATTTGCTATTTCTTGAAAAATCTTTTTAAAGCATGCATGGGTTAAGTTTATGCTTTTTTCAATATCCGTATCAAAACACTTTAATTTCCTAGAGAGCTAGTTTCCCCGCTGCAGAAATCTGGTATAAATAATAGCTACCGTAAACAGAGCTTTGAAATGATCAAAATAGAGATTCTGGAACTGTACAGAGTCATTTAACACTGTTCCTGCTTAGCAAACTCCTGTTCCTACTTTCTTATGCTGAAAATGTCAAAACAAGATATTTCAACACTGTCAAAGAGCTTTCTCCACTGTTTTCAAAACACATTTTTGTCTAAATTGATATCCTGCTTTTTAAAATTTTGATATAATAGTACTCTAATGGTAAATTGCTTTGAGAAAATTTGATCAGCGTACTATGGAGGTTTTGAGAGGATGTTAAAACTAAACTAATATCAATAATTATAATGCACTTAGTCGTACAGATTGACATTGCAGTCCCGGATACTTGTAGTGGGGGATCAGTGATACGGTGAATTGCACTTCTTAATCACAAATATAAAATTCTTTCAAAGGTGGAACAACCTCTGGCAGAATCACCTTCATTAAAATAGGCATTTCAGTGTGAATGTGGGTTTTGACCTCACATGGAGAAATAATGTAAAATCTTGTACAAACCTCACTTTAGATGCTATTTACCCAACTCAGAATCTACTTCAACAATTTTAGTTTTGCAGAAACATCTATTATTTTGCAATATCTTAGTCTTTTGGGGAACTGCCGTCTTTTTAGCATAATGAATATATTCATGGTACTTATGCTGGGCAATTAAACAGAAATTTTTTAGGCTATTTACTTACTTATTCTATAGTAAACTGTGTTTGCAGTCACAGAAATGTAGCTCTGAGATACTGTAGATGCTTGCAGTTAATAGATAAAAGTTTCAAAATTAACATTATTTGTTGATTGCAGATTGTATACAAACATTTTTTTCAGGCAGTGTTTTGCTGTGAAGATTTTGGAACAGCATATTAATGGAATATCAGATATAAGATACTTGAAAGCCTCAGATATTCGGAGTACAAAATTCTGGTTATTCATTGGGGCTGGAGGAGTCAGTTCTAGTCCTCTGCCTTGTACAGTGATTTTCATGTTTACATCAGGGCCTTATATTTTGACTCACGTTTGCTGTGTAAGCCTGTGTAAGATGTACTGCAAATTCAGTAAATCATCTAACTGCTTGGGCACCAGGAGTGGCCTCTGTTCTGCCTAATTTGGATGCAAAATTAATTGTGAATAATACCTTACTGATAAAAACTGCAGAAAAAGACATTTGTTTGTTCTTCAATTTTCCTGGATATTGTGGGGTGCTTGGATTTTTCCAGCCTTACAGTTCTAGGTATTCATCTTTCATTAGGTCAGTTTTACAAATGTGAAGAGAGACATATTGACAGCTGGAACAAGTGCCTTTCGTCCTGTGGCTGAGGCTGGGGACGGACAGTGCTGCAGACACTCTGAACGGAGGAAACAAGTCTCTCCTGTTCCTTTTCCTCCTCCTTCTCATCTTCATCTGCTCCTTTTCTCCTTCTGTATTCATACTGCTGCTACTTTCTTCCTCCCTTTTGTTAGAGTATTTCTGCAATCTTTTTACCATTTTTTTTTGACTGTTAAACCTTTTATTCCACATTTAACTTGCTATGGCTGCCACAATAGATAACTGGTGGTCCGAGTCAAATGTGTATTCTGCAGTGTTAAGTTTTCTTCAAGAATTCCCTGCATGTTTTTACTGTTCCTTATGGTGGCAGATTTTTTCAGGCACTGACCAGTGGCTCATCCTTCATTGTTATTCAAGCCAAATAATCTTTATACTGGCCTGGAAGTGAATCAGTGCCTTGACCCATGGGAGAGAATGGAAGAATTCTTCCATCTTATACCCCATATTCTTGTAATTTGAATGCCCACTAGGTTTTCTCTCATCATTTCTACTTAGGGAAAAGTTGTAAAGTCCGAGAATTCATAGAGCCTGTGTTCTTTGTCTCTTATTGAGAGAATTGTCAATAGAAAGCAAGGGAGGGCAAAGAAAATCCCATGGTTTTTAAAGTATCCAAATGTGGTGTCTAAGCGTGTTTCTACTCTGTACATGTAGGGGATATGTGAGTTTGCATCACACATTAGGCAAACAGAAATAAAGAGGCTGTGAAATGAACACGGGTAGCAAGGAAAACACAATGAACATCCATTCCTCTTTACTGTAGAAGCTGTTATAAACTGCTTTTTGGGCCAAGAAACATATTAGTGAGTAACAAAGGAACTTGTCAAATATTTCTTAACTGAATAATTTGATAGGAAGAATAGCAGAAGCCTGTGTTTTCTGCAGAGGACGCAGGTAGTGCTAAGAGGAAGTTCCATGTAACTGACGAGAATATCCTTCTAACTTGGTTTTCAGACCTGCAACGCTTTACTTGGTCGCACAAAAAAGCCTCGGACAAAAGCCTTTTGCCCAGTACATGTACCAGATGTCCAGACCAAAACATTGAGAGCTTTGAGTCCTCAATGCGCCAAGAATTTAATGTTCAGGAATTGCTAACAGTAAGGGCACAAGAAAGCATGTATATGATTGATGCAGTGATGGTAAATTTTTTCCAGAGAAGAATAGTGATGACATATGCATAATATGCTGCTTTATCTGAAGCGGTATGATTTTTTCATTCCAGATACACTGCTTTAATCTCTCCCAAAGCTTTGCCGGGTTCTGCAATCTTCTGTGTAACTCCACCATCAGTGGCAGCGTTGTGGGGCAGCGTGCTGCTGAATAGCAGGACCTGGCTACTGTGTTGTCACCACTCTCAACTGGCTCAACATGCTTTCAGTAGTGAAAGGTTTAGGACTGAATTTATTTTCTTGATAATAATTTTGAGCTGACTGGCATTTGGATCTTATAAGCCTATAATGTGTCAGGCAGTACAACATGCGTGGGTGAACAATGCACAGTCATCAGTAAAGACGGCTGCTCTACAGCCGTTGATTTCGCATCAGGTCTCTGCATGGTGAAAACACCATCTGGTAATTGAATGTGGATCTTCCTTTGTGGCTGCATAAAAATATTGCTGCAGAAGTTATGATAAAAAGGAAGCAGGAGGGAAATACAGCCTTACATGGTACCACTGACAGTGAAATGTAGTGGTAATCTGCCACGATCAGGAGCCCTAATCTCTAAGACATGAAGCTAGTGAGCAGCGTTCATAAAACCATCTGGACATCAGCATTTTTGCCACGACTTCCAAAGACATTCATAACTTACAGCCTCAAAGGCTTTCGTCTGACACAGGCTGTATGCAAGTCTTTATTTTGCTGCACACTTCACTTGATGTTACCCAGCTGCAAAAAGGGATTGCAACAGTCAGGTCTCAATCATACTGAAAGATCAACTGCCCTTCAGAAACAGTTTTCCAGCAAGCTCCCTAACTGGGCAGCTGCCTATTGGTCTCACAGGATTTTTTCAGAGGTTGAGCGCAGTGAAATATGGTGGTTTATCAAGGCATGGATGGTCACTTCTCCAGTTTGTGAAGGGGGAGATACTGTTTGCATCATTGAACTTGCTGAGAACTGATCCTTACTTGCACCAGTAGCATGACCATTTGCTGACCACCATCCATGTATCACTTAATAGGAGTCCACCTGATGCCTTTTGTCTCACCCAGTGACACCCGTTTGGTAGCTTTGAGAGTGCAAATTGGCGAGGGTTGCTAGTTGCTGCTTTGGGGTTTCTTATAGCACTTCATCAAAGATGACAGACCATGTAATAAACTGCTACAATGTTCACGACAAGATTTTCTTTTCATCAGTCAACTGTATTTGACTCTCACTGCTGAGAAGTGGCTTGACATCCCTGCCTTTAGAACTACAAACAGTTTTTAAGCCTGTGTAAAAGAACTGGAATTTTTCCTGATCCACAGTTTGCTGCTGCTGTTCTGGTTTTTTGCCTACCCTTTATCTTTGAAAAGAAAGCTTTGCTTCTGCTTATGTTTGCCTGTTTGGCAAGAAATTTGCTTTCCTGATAATTTCATGCTGTACATAATACATTTATAGATGTTCATAAGCTGACAGAATATCCATTTTCATCAAAACAGTCTAGATATTTCCATGTAGCAAAGTCATCCGCCTTTGCTATGACATTGTACACTGTGTCCCTGAGCCTTTTCCATTAGATTTCTTTTTTTTTTTTTCTTTTAGAACAACAGACTGGATTTGGGTTGCCTTTTGGCAACCGCGATTTTGAATCATTCAATATTTAATCTCTGAGTGGCTTTGACTCACTTGACATCTGAATCCTCACCACTGATACCTAGACCAAGCATCTATATCTCGCATGGGTGATGTAATTCTGACATCATGAACATGACATTGTGGCATAATGATGCATTTAAGAACGCTGTAGATCTTGGACTGTGCCTGCACCTGCACTGTCTGGTGCTTGCAAATGTGTTTGCCAGCTGGCCCTCAGCACGGTATTAGAAACAAGATATAGTTTATGTTTCCTTGCCAAAATGAGCATACTCTACGACCTTTCATGAAGTTTCAGTTCCCTGTAGATGAAACCTCCCTAGTACTATGAGTTTATCATGTTGTGTAATTAACTGGATGGTACCATTGAGATATAAGATTCTTGGACCCCAGCATGCTTTGTAACTCATGACTAAGCACTAGCAATTATCATGCAAGATAGCTATTTGTAATACCATCAGTTACTTGGAAACAATTTAGGGGTCCCTGACTCCTGCAGTGAAGAACACTCACTCCTAGCTATCAAGATTCATGTTCTCAGCTGACTATCTGTGAGACAACTCCTTTTTCTTCCCATTACATTTTTCAAGATAGAAAAACTTGCTTCTGAGTAAGATCATTGATCATGTTTTCCCTCTCCCAACGTGAAGGTAACTTTTTTCATTTGAGGAATGAAAGACCCCACTTTTGAGAGGTTTTCATGCTGAAGCACTGTTGTTAGCCTCTGGAGCTGCACACGAGGTATAGCAGATTCAGAGGCAAAGGCTCAAAGAAACACTAGAAAGAGAAGGCAGAGTGGAAACTCGGTTTCCCAGCAGGAAGACCTTGTAAGTCAGACTATAGTTAGTTTTCTCCATATCCAGTGAGACTAGGACAAGAAAGAAAGAGTTTAATTTATGGATAGGGCAATCTAAATTAGATAATTTCCTAATATGTATTTCTTTAGTATTATTTTGGTCACAATTGAGGCGTATTTGAATTACTGTACTGAACAGCTTTCTTCAGCAATTCATGGGAAGATTAAGAACTGACTATCACAAGTACCACCGAGACAGTTTATTCAGATGAGATCTTCCTCGAAGCTGCTGTGTAGCACAGGGATGGTGCCTTACATACTAATCGTAAAAGTCATTATGAGTGCACGAGGGCCAACTGCAAGAAAACCGTTCTGGTAATATCACATGGGGAAACTGCTGCAGAGTGAGCAGGCAGAAGGTGTCCTTGGGCACTGTGCCCAGCAGTGCTCTCTCAGCACGGCTTGGACCACTGAAGTGCCTTGTGACTGAAGAAAGGTACAGTGGTACAAATGCACATGGATTCAGTGAAATGCATTTTTTATGCTGAAATGGCACAGGCAGCCAGCTTTCAATGCCTCTGGCAGGCTGGATCAATGCCGAAGTAGAGAGTGTAGGTGTTTATATTCTGCTTATGCGGCTGGGATGGGTATTGTTTACCCCAAATGGCTTGGGGCTTTTTCTGCAACACCCAATTTATTAATCTTTTTTTCAAAGCATTAGCTGTGTTCTCAGTACCGAACAGGCCAAAGATAGAAAGAGCTTCTCTTTCAAAGAGCTTACAGGCTCAGAAAAGTCAAGATAAAACTGGCAAGACAGAAGAGAAGACTGAATCAGGTTTCTTTGTAATTTCTTAAGGATTTACTCTTATCAAATTCAATCCTGTTATGTACCGTTTGAACAGAGAGTTCGCTCAAGATGTGTTAGGTGGTGAATATTATCCAAGAGCCTCTGAAAGGTTACTGACCATAAGGGCAAGGCAGTATTTTACAGCATAGTGTTACTGTATAAAAACACAGATACTATTTACTGGGGAAAGACAGACAGATGCCTCAGCTTTTTTGTTTTTCTCATTGAGACATGCTTTTAGCACCTTTACCCTGGAATTACAGATTTTATTTAAATGGACCTCTGGAATAAAACAAAAAAATATATTTTTGCTTCAAATTGGCACCAAATATTATTAAGACCATAAAATAAATGCGATAGGAAACATTGCTGGTGCTTCTTATCTAAATCTGCAAGCACATTAACATTGTTTGCATTTACTCTCAGAAGTACACCTGCTGATTTATTCTGCTTGGAAACCGCCACTTAAGTTAGTCAGTGCTTTCAAACCAAATTATGTCCATTTAGTATAAGATCACTAATCTGTTAACACTATGGGTCTGTGCCCTCCTGCCGCAATGGCAATTAATAAATCAACTCTATCTCAGCTTAATTTTCAGTAAGTACAGCACAAGAGACATTAATGTCTAATTTGTAAAAGTTCATGTTAACTGAGGAAAAGATTAAGTCTTTATTGTAGTTATGAATTATATATTGAAGATGAAAATTAAGTTTTTCTTCTCTTAGTTTGGAAGATATAGGAAATGAGATCACTTTTTTTTCTGGAACTCACTTATTTAAGTGTTCCCAAATTTCCCAGTACAGTCTGAAAGGGGCAAGATCCATCCAAGAGGAGATTAGATTATCTTGGTTTAGTAAGAAAAATGTTAAACAGCACAGTTACAAGTACAGAAATATGTTGAATATTTCCTTAATGTACAAGATGTACAAATATTTGCTAACCAGGTCGAGTTTCTTTTTGATGAGAAGTTAATATTCTTCCAATCTTGGATTAATTTTCTTTTTATTAGTCAATTGTTATATCTTCCATGGAGATTGCTAGGGATGGGTCCTGCTTGTTTTTATTCTTAAAATCTTTCCAGTTCTTTGAAGAGTTTTGTTTGGAGGATTGCAGAGGAGAATCAAGAACTTACTCTTGTTTAGCTGCAATCTACTCAAGGATCTATAATTATTCTTCTTTTCCTTTGTCAGCCACTTTCTGTAAAAACTGTATTTTTCAAAATGACTAAATCAAACAGAGAGATACACTTGCTAATTTCAGCTTAAAGTATCTGTTTGTCAGTGTAAATTGTGCAAATCTGTAAGCAGTGCCTCTCAAAGTACAGGGACAAGTACAAAGTACAATACAGCTTGCATTACTTTAGGAAACAAATTAACCAAGGACTATAAAAATTTGCTTGGGGTTCATGCATATTAAACGGTGAATGAATGCATTCTCATTAAATATGCATGTTTGGGTTGTTCACTTGATTGCTCATAGGGCCAGAATCAAAGGAACTGTCCTGATGTAAGACTACAGCAACACCATAAAGGTTCAGGTGCTGATGTCTTATTGCTTGTGCTATTTTTTGCTATTACTCCCTGACTCTCACTTTTACCACAAGTCTATTAAATACTCTGTAACAAGGATGGAGAATTTCTCTGCTGCAGAAAGGCTTGAGTGCCCTGAGCCTGTACTTTTTCCAGGTGGATCTCATCTCCCTTGCAGCTGTAGACCATGTGATGCTGCTACAACTCACTTGCACACGAATCCAAAGACCAGCCATTCCCTCGACATCACAGCTGAGCACCTTCCTACCAGGCACACCTGAAGTGTGCCTCTTGCATAGGGAGAATGACAGTGGAGAACTTTTCCCACCTTTTGCCTTTCCACAAAGCAGCTTTGTTGTGACCTTTACCATGCAATAGCCTGAATTCTTTTCAAGTCTTATCAGTTTTTGAGATCTGGCACCTTTACCATGCAATAGCCTAAATTCTTTTCATTTACTTCTCAAGTCTTATCAGTTTTTGAGATCTGGAAGACACAGAAGAACTTAAAAATAAACTGAGTGGGTAACTACCAGGGCATTATACAGATCCTGATTGCTGAGTACTTTTAACCTTGGTATTTGAGTAACCCTCACATGGATAGCCTTGAGTATGTCAGACGGGACCCCTGCGCAATTTCCAGACTGCCTTACATCAAGGCTCCCACCACAGCATTTATTTCTGTATTCCTCTACTTGTAATTGTGTTTTCAGATATAAGGTCTCCAATATTTGGGTCTCCTGATCCCAGCTATTAGAATAGTAATCTTTAGTGTTGGCGTCACTAAGCATCAGCATATCCACAGAGAAATTAAAAACTTATTTCTGCTAATGCCTGAATGCAAGCAGACAGGATTTCTGTGGATCCAAGCATCCTCTAGTCAAGGCCTTCAGTCCTTCTTTGCTGGATAGATACACAAGCCTATAATTGCAATCTGTAGGATAATCAATAGGCGACAGGCGACAATTCTTCCAGGCTGTTGCATGCTTGGTTTTCCAGATATTCTTAGTACTCCTGTTAGTATAGCTATTAGAGGTAAGATAGCTCGTGTAGTGTAAATATACATGATGGCAATTGACTGGAGTGATTTATACCGCAAACCTTAAGTGGAGCTGAATATAGGTATGTAATCCCCAAATTTGGAATTGTAATACTAGGATTTACTAAAAAATAGTTATACCTTTAGGAGTTGCTAATAACCTACAGTCTTCTGCTGTTAGGTTGTTAAAAATAAGAAGTAAAAATTGAAACTTCTAATTTAATATGTTTGGCGCTTCCTGGTTCAATATTCCCTTTTTGAAGCCAAAGGCTGATTGATGTGCTCAGCAAAAGACAAAACTATTTGCTGCAGAGACTGTGCTGCCTAAGGCTGTGCTGTCTTTTTAAGCCCTTTAGACAAAGACTTTCTGCCTTTTATTCTCCAAGAATTTCCTAAGGAAAGTAAATTATTACATGTTTATGAGCAGCATAACAGGATCTGGCAAATGTGTGCTGAGTGGAGGAGAATAAGTTTTTGCTCTTTAATGTATTAGTGCTATTAGTGTATTAAATCTGCTTTTTAATGTATTAGTGACAGAGATCCCCGGTAGACGTATAATTGACCAAAAGATGAAGAGCTCTGTGGAAGGAAACATGGGACATTACAGATAATGCAGCTGGGACAGGGGAGTTAAATTAAGTTGTCAGAATTTGCAGCATTAACATTCAATTTTAAAAATTGAATTCTGAATACGTCTGAGCAAGCTGTCTGGGCCGTAAACCGTTACTTGCAAAGCAATGGAATTTCAGTATTGACAGACAGAAGAATTTTTTGAAGTCTGATTTTAAAACTTTACCTCCTGACTGCCCTGCTACCCTCTGTTAATACGTCTAGCGTTTGACACAGCTACAAATAGTATCTAGCCATAGTTCTCTGAGAGCTTTGTGCAAAACACTGAATACTTGATGAGTTGATATTGTGGTGCATCTCTGAAGTATCGTTTCTATCCCATTTTTACAGATGAGGAGACTGAGAGCTGAAAGAACTTTCACTGGCTTGTAAAAGATCCAGGTTTTAGATCCCAGCTTTATTGTGTAGTATAACGTACATGACATCATGAGTCATTAAACGTCAGACAAATGAGTTATTGCTGATAATGTGAGATACAGACATGAAAATTATTCTACGGAGACTTATTACAGGAGCTGCAGAAGGTTACTGTGCTTCACAAATTACAAGCAAAATAATTTCCTTTCATTAAAAATTTGTGAGCGTTTTATGCATGAAGCCTGTTTATAGTGAAGTGGATTTCTCTCCCGCTGCATCTTTGTTCTCAGCACAAAACTGTAAAGCGAATCTGTAGCAAAAGTACTGGCAAGCCAATTGTCAGTTTCTGTTATACATCAGACCAAAATCTTTTCAGCCTTTTGAAAAGGAGTTGCTTAGGACATGTTCCAAACTGTGGAACGTTATGCAACCATGTTGGAACTTTGATTCTCACACTGTCGTCTCAAATTTCTCCTTAACAAAGGGATGGTCTCTACCCTCCATAATGTAGGTCAGCATTAAGAGTGCCAAATTACTCAGGTACTTCCATCTTGTCCCTATGGCATGTCTCATCGTCTTCACTGTCAGCTGGTAGCATCTGCCAAAGCTGCCAAAGTTTAGTGTTAGAGGATACAGTGGTAATTGTCAATTTAACACATGGTTGTGAAATAGAAACAGCAGTATGCTTAGGTAAACATGCACCAAAAGTCCACAAACAAACTTTACATGTCCCTAGTTAGAGACTATTGTTCTGAAAAGACTGATCATTGTCAAAAATAGATTTGAAGTTGGCTATAAAAGGGTTCCAAATCATTGACTGGTTCAGTCAGTCATTTAGATAAGTGCTATACATGATGGTTTTCGTTCTGGTCTTGTTATATAGCAGAATAGCCCCGAATTTCAGGACTGCTTCTGATGACAATTTTGGTATCGTATATCTGGAATAAGGTTAATTGTACTCAGCGTTAGTGCTGTAGGGTACAACCGTGTAACTGAGATAAGGTCCATTTAGCCAACAAATACATTTTGTTATATCCTTTTTTGCCTTAAAGGAAAAAAAATAATGCAAGTCAGAGACTGTATGGTTTTGTCCACTTGGCAAAGCTCTGTCTTATCTCTGCACTGGCTGATGTCTGGCTCAATACAAAGCAGAATAATTTACTGAGCACCATCAGAGTACTTGCTTATCAGTGCTGCATTAGCATCAAAGAAAAGTCTCCTGCCACTGGAGCTTGCAGTCAGAAGTTACAATTCTTGTCTTACACTAAACAAAAGACAATTAGTTTCCCGATTCCTCGTCCTCTGTAATCTGGGACTAAAACTGATACTATTCTGTCTCTGAATTATGGAGGAAATACAGAAAACTGACAGTTGCTCCCTCTTTACGTCCCCATTTTAAAACTTACTTCATTTTTTGTTTACTTTTTCTATGTATGAGTAGCCAAAAGCATTAAGCATGATTCTTCTACTAACAAAATCCTTCCCTCAGCACAGGTCAAGACCTCAAACCAACCATTCACAGATTAAACACAACACAGTACGATCAACTGGAAACTGGTAGTCCACAGTACTTTGGCAATTAAGATGAGTCCAAGATGCATAGATAAGAATATTGTACAATTCTCATTAGTAAAAATGTTTAGATGCCAAATGTCCACTTTTCTTCAAATATTTTTTTCCCAAACTTCTTATCATTCTTGTTGTTCTCTCTCTTTCAACCCGCTTCTTTGGGTATGTTGCTTAAAATTAGATACATTAGCCATCATTGCTGATTCTCCTCCAGTTCTATATAGACACTTCCCAAAGAGTATGAGTACCCCATTAACTCGTATTCACTTTGTGACCCAGTGCCACCTCCTTTAGCTTTTTCTACCAGAAAGCTGCCTAAGATGCTTTCTGTCCATTTTGTATGCATCTCCTTGATTTCTTTTTCTTGAACAAATGCTTGTCACAATTGGCTATTGTTGATTTCAGACCATTTCTTCAAAGTTATTAAGCTTACATTGAAACAGAACCTATTTCTCCCACACACTCACAGACAGCCCTGTTTGAGAAGATGTGGAAGGGTATAAACACGCTGTATTTTGTCATCCAGATCGTTAACAGAAATATTAAACTGAAGTGGATGCAAGTATCCACCGAATGTGACAGAAAAGTGGCTTGGCCTTGTTTTTTGCTGACCCTGTTTATTTCTTTAACTGTTTTTCAAGCAGTAATGAACCCTAAAAACTTGCTGACCTTTCCTATCACCGAGGACACCACTTGTGACTGGATCTACCAGGTACCTTTTCTCTCAAATGGCTGAACTTCAGCTAATGCACTTGTCCACAAATGCAAGTACCTTTGGAGACTGCTGCTTTTACTTCCACCCTGCAGAAGGCCTTATACCTCACCTGTATTTGTGGCTATCCTGGTTGGCCTGTGGAAACCTATAGTTCTTCTCCACAAACCACCCCTTCCTTGCATTCTTAGATCAATGTGGCTTCAACAATACTAGAGTGCTCCTGGAAAGTTTTAACCACTTTTTACACAATCCTCTAAAAAAGGTCTGCTCAAAAACTGGACAGAAAATGTTGCTGCTGAGAAATGTCATGTAGCAAATTCAGAAAGGACAGTTTTAGCAACTGAAAAGCTTCGTAAGAGTGTATCCATTTTGATGAAATTCTGTATAAAAGGCAGTAGAAAGGATTCTTTCCAGCTCATTTCATTCCATTGGCAAAATATGTTTTCTATTTTGTTGTTTCAAGTTATTGTTTTAACTTCAATTTTCTGTGCTTTTACGTTACTGAAACAAAGTCTCTTGCTGGTTATGAATCATTCTCTTTCTCTCTGTTTTAATTTTAATCTTTTTGCATATTTTTTTTTTCTCAAATTAAGAATGAAAGCCATTTCAAGTGTCAGAATTTCCCATGGGAGACAAATTTC
Source organism: Charadrius vociferus (assembly GCF_000708025.1). Classification (NCBI taxonomy): domain Eukaryota; kingdom Metazoa; phylum Chordata; class Aves; order Charadriiformes; family Charadriidae; genus Charadrius; species Charadrius vociferus. The sequence goes on from NW_009649619.1 coordinate 1,192,693, forward strand.
TGTTTCTAAACCTGTTTACTGCAACCACTGATTAGTTCCATATCCCCTTTTTCATGCCCAAAGCACTCCAGGCATCATGATTTCCTCGCCATAGATAAAACCTTACCAGTAAGAATGTTTTAGATTCTTGGCAGAGGAGATGATACAATCCCAGTGATAAAAAGCCATTCCTCTAGTGATACTTCTTTGACTGGAAATGGAGGAATAATATGATTTGCAGACATAGTATATCCTTGTGGAGATGTTAGAGTAATATCATCACTGATACTGTACTGGGCTAGACAACATGGTTCAAAGAAATTTCAAATATTGTGGAGGCCATAGACATACTTGTTCTTGGCTTTGTAATGACAAGACGAATAGACAGGACCTCGTAGCAGCAACTCTACTGCATCATCACTGAGGTTACACGCTTAAGTTTCCTTGTTCTTTGTTAATGATATCTCTCTGCTCAGTCCAATGACATCTAATTAAAGAGGAATAAGGATAGCCATTATAAAATAACTGCTTTAAAACACCCCTACCCTTTAAAAAAAAAAAAAAACAATTTCTTTTTTTCCCCTTACTTATTAGGAGATAACTACAGTGCTGATGATTAAGGTGGGGATTCACCTCACCTTTTTCCAACACCTTTGTATGTCTGCAGTGCAAACATCCAAGATAACTATACAAACTGCATTTATATGCCATAGAGAAAAGCAGGTGTTTTAACCAAGTTGGCACAGGCACCCTGGAAGGGCCCGTTTCTTTCCTGGCTATATAGGGGCTGCCTGAACTCCAGCCTGTTTGTAAAAACCTCCTTTTGAAGACACGAATGTCTCCTGAATATCAGAAATAAAAAATGAGCAGTAACTGATGAAAGCACCAAGTCTCACGCATAATCCTGTAACATTTCTCATTTTGCATGACACACAAACCATAGTGAGATCCCGTACATCAGCACAGCCCTGGAGCAACTTTTTTTCTTCAGGTCCCTGCAGGTGAGATCCAGCAATGGTGCATGGCTGTCCCATCGCTGCACATGTAGAATGTGGTCTCCAGTCGAATCCTGGGGCTGTATTTGGAAGCTCAGAGCTGTGCTACCAGCTTAGTGGGAGTCCTTGACTTCTGTCTGGGCATGGAGAAGACCAAGATGCTCTATGGAAAGGAAGTGATAGGTCCCAGGGAGACAAATAACAGCCAGTTCAGGAAGGGACAGAGGTCAAAGTTGGAATGTTGGAATAAAAGAAAAGCTGCATGACAGGGGGTGTGTTTTACTGGCAATTACGATGTCTGTGCAGATTGGAGGATGCACCAAGAATAGAAAACTGTTTTGAAAACCCTATGCCAAGCACCTTTGATATCTGAAAGAAGAAAACATTAAAACCAAAAAAGTATCTCAAATTTATCTTAACTTGGGCTGTTTTTACTTTGAAATAAGAATTGCTATGAAGATTGCTATGAATACTTAACTGAGCTGATGCCTAAGGCCTGTCTCAGCCTCTGCTAGAGGGAGAGGCTTTCCTTGAATTTATGTTAGTATCGTTATTTAGTCTGTCATGCTTTTACTGTAGGGAACAATAAAAACATCTTTATTGTTTTAAAATTTTGGTTGTCTTTGAAATAGCTGGGGATTTTGTCATCCAAATGCAGGCACTTCTGTTTCTCCAAGGTTTTTATGGGAACAGTAATCAGAGATAAAGCTATTAAACTGCCAGCCTGGGATCGTTTTATGGTGTATTTGTGAGTAAGTATGATTACAAATGTTACAAATAATTCCTTCTGAATTATTTGTCAGATTTGTGCTGCTGTGTAATGTACAGAGGGAAGGTTACTGCATACAGCTGTCTGTTATCATAAATTAATTTAGCACCACACTTAAAAAAACCATTGGCCTGGCAACATTGAAAACAGAGTCCTTAATTCATGGCCTTTCTCTGCACAGTTGTTCATGCTGTAGCTTTGATGGGAAGCGTTCCATAATGATTGCTTCGAAGGTGAAGGTAGCTCAGTAAGATGTGAACTCGCATGTTTGTGCTTCCTTTGGCTCTGAAAATTGAATACTGAAATGTGATGGACTGGTGGGCAATGTCTGGCTTCTCTGGAGAGGGACAGAAAGAGTTATGGGAGGATAACTATGGTGTGGATACAGGGTTTAATTAGAAAGACTTTAATCCTAATCTTGGAAATCTTTTATGGGTCTACATTAGGGCAGCCAAGAGACTGGGCCAATGGTTGCGAATATATAACACGGACAAAGTCACACTGACTGACTTGAGAGTGAAAATTATGATGGTTACTGGCGACAGGAGTTATATGCTTAGGATGACAAAGTCTGTGTCTTTTCATTTTATTTAAGTTATAGTCAGAGGCAAAACACCTAGCCGGTGGCACAATTGTTCATTTTTGCTCTCAGTTTCCCAAGACAATTCCATCTCTTCCAGAGGCCCTACCACAGCTCCTGTTTTTCCTGCCCATTCCTCCTTTGTCTGGCTGCAGCGTGATTGCTGAAATACCCCTCTGGGAAGCATCCAGGGCTTTGGTACGTCAAAGACAGCTAGAAAAGGCTTGGCCCAGAGCTTAGCCAACCTCAGGGACCAGCTGGAAAGCCTCAGTAGATACTAGAAGCCAATGGAAGCAAGAGGAGGAGGGGTGAAGGAGGTCCTGCAACGGCAGGAGCTGGAAAAGTGAAGAGCGAAAGCGCCAAGTGCACAGATGAGTCCCTGTCAGAGCTCTCCCTGGCCAGAAGAGGAGGTGGGAGTAGGTGATGTGCCAGGACCTTCCTCCTGGGCAGCCTGCTTCCTACTCCTGCACTCCCTGCCGTCTCCATCTGACTCCCCACCGCATGGTTAGAGGAGTTTCTGGTTTTGGTATCTACAAACAAAAATGGTTCGTGAATGCATGGTATCTACCAGCCAAAACTGGTGGGTGAATTATCCTGCTGGGTTGCCTTTGGTTTACTTAGCTATTCTAATTGTACCTGAAAGTTCTCTTCATAGTACCATATTTTACCATATTTAGAGATATTGTGCCACCCAGATATTTGAAGTGATGGAATGGTCTCCTAATTCCTCGGGCACAGTGTCACCACTTGTTGAAAAGAGATTTTGATGTAGGTTTCCTTCAAACAGCTTCTGGGTGGAATCACAACTTTTTTCTTTAAAAAAAAAAAAAAAGGAGGCTCCCAAGATCTCTGTCTTGGGAGGCAGGATATGTAGGTTTGAGCCTTTTGAGCCTTAGAGGCAGGAATAAAATTTAGGCCACACACATCCTGAGAGCTGTTGAAAATCATCTGGGCTGATGGCTATGACTCCTCCTCCAACATTTTAATGATTCTATCAACAGTTTTTCTTATGAAGCCTAAAAAAAAAATAAAAGAGGAAAAAAAAAGAAGAAAGAAAACAAAAAAAAAAAAGAGAAGATTTGTTTGGGGTTAATGGAACTGTTTTCCACTATCAAAAGAAAATACAGTCTCAATTTTTGGTAGGAAAAATAAAATTGCGTTTGACCCCTACTGACAAATGATCAAGGTATGCTTCGTAATTTTGCATTCTCTTTACTGATGTTATTTCTGATGGTATTTCAGACACATTTCAGATGTCTTTTAACTTTGTACTTCAAGGATATGAAATTCTACTTTCCCCTGCACAGACATTTCCTCCTACTCCTTGCTTAATCTTAAGTGCTACCCTTATTTTTCTATCTACACCCACACCCAGGAATAATTTCCCAATCTGAAAGTGATTTTTTTAAATTTTCTTTTTTTTTCCACTCAGCTGAAACTTTCAATAAAGAAAAGCAGCATACCTTGTGTATTTGGTACTAAACAAGTTCCATTGTCTTGAATGACTTCTTTGGCAAAAAATGTGACAAAAAAGGTTTAGTTCTCTCCTTCATACATTTTCACAGTATTTTCACTGTTGCTTATTCCATAAATGCTAAGTAACATAAGTTCGGTTTACCTGCTCCATATGCTTAGATGACTTCTCTGAAATGCAGCGGAGAATATATTCATATTCTCCAGTATGCATCTGTGATCCTGTAAAGACTTATTTGCCCTTATTTTACTTCATGCTTCTCCAATGGTGCAATTAATTCTGGCAGAGTCTGCAGGATTGGGACCCATGAAACTGATTTCTTGGAGGTCTATTTTGAGGGTGATCTTATGACATCCAGTAATAACTTTGCCACTAAGAATAGGACTCATTTGAACTAGGTGCTGTACAAACTCAAGGTGACCCCTGCCTGATTCCCAGCATTTACATCTAATCAGAGACTAAATATAGTAAATGTGGAAAACAGAGAAGAGGAGGAGGGATGAAAGAGTGAAAGTCTTGCAGAGACCTAGTACTACATAGTAATCTGGATCATCAAGATATTTCTTAAAGACAGGTTTTTAAATGGCAGTTAATCATGAACTCAGTTTACATTTAATCCCTTTTGTTTTTCATGTGTTTATTTTATTTATCCTTCTCATTTCCATACCAATAACCCCTAATTATTCATCATTCTAGAGTCTTTGCAGAAAGAAGAGAGTGTCCAGAAGACACACTTTTGAATTGATGAGTTCCTTTTACGTTCCGACACATATATGACAGAGTCTCATTAAAAACTCTTCTGAATAGAGCTAGATGAAAAATATTTATAAGAGTCTACACCTTCCAGATGAATTCAAACACAGGCAGCAACCAGAAAACTACCACAGATGTTAAGTTCTTCATATTCCTTCTATAAATCCTGATGGCTGCCAAAAAGCAAGAGAAAAAGTAATAATAGAAACCAAAATGTAAATGTTTAATAATGAACATATTGTGCATGGAGTACAATACTTCAAGAAGAAAATTAATTCTGTATTTCTTAAAAATTTTCACTTACACTGATACGTATATTCCTGTATATTCCCATATTCCTATGTGACTACATCCTAAGAAGTTTCCAATTTTTTTTTCACAGTTCTGAACATTTTTTGCAGAGCCTAAAATTTACGCTGTTTACTCCAAGTTTCAAAAGCAAAAGAAAACCCCATAGCTAAAACAAACAGATAGAAAAGATTACTTGTTTTGAGTAGAAAATTGACTCAAACAAACAACATTTACAGGACTTCTAATACAGAAGTTCCCTGCAGTGAGTTTTAGCTCAGTGCATGACACTTACTTTGCTAAACTTTCCCCACTATGACTGTTCAAGTGTGTCATTTATTTGAAATGGATAGAATCAAACAAAATTCTATCTATCAGAAAAGAAATCTGAACAAGACAAAATGCACTTATTTTTACAGTAATGAATTGGTTCAATTAACTCAGAAATTGCCTTACAAATATATAGTAACAGATGTTTCACGTTGCAGCTATATGAGTCCAAGAACATAAGAGAAAAGAAACAACGTGGAGAGATTTAACAGGTTTTATTAAGCAGTCTAATGCAGAAATAAAAAACTTTCTGGCACATGGTAGATTCATGATATCTGACAAAGAAGCAACAAACTCAAAGGTACCCAGAAGTTAGAAACAACTGCTCATATTTTAATTTAATTATACTAATCAATTAGATGACAAGAGAAAAAAAAGAAGTAATTAGCACCTTTGGAGTTGGCAGGTATGGAGGTGACAGGCTCAGCTGTGGTGGAACAGCCAAGAGGAGAAGTTGTTTGCACAGGTGGAACAGAGAGATCAAATAGGACAGACTGAGGGCAATACCACAGTGGTTTATAAAACTGATGTGTCTTCTGATTTATTTATTTAATAAAAAAAAAAAAACAGTAGTGAATTTAATTCCTATCTCTCAAAGGCACTTTATGGATCTTTGAAGATGTCTGAGTTAGGTCAGAGATGGCTTTTTTGTTAAGCTTAGTAGGTATAACCACCCTCTATGAAGCTGTAGTGGTTATTTGGTGCCGTGCATATGGTTTCCCTGCATGCACTGGGTGAAATATATCACTCACTGAAATACCCACATGTTGTATTCAGAGTTCCTGAGTACTTTCTTCTGGAGGACAATTGTCATGATGGTTATAAAGGTAAGATGGAAAGTATTGCAATTTTTGTTCTGGAGCAGTTTGGTTGCATACACCATTTGTCAGCTGGTGGACAGGCTTCCACGATGAGTTTGAGTTCTGTTGTAGGCTCAGGTGAACAGTGGGAGGGAAGAAGTGGGAAATGTATTACAAAATACAATCTTCTTTAAGTCCAGGTCATACTGACCTGGACATATGAGTTTTAATAAATTTTCTGGAATTCATACCAATTTCTCCATTTCATTAATACAACAGTTTGTTGTTGACTGTTTTATGTTGATTGTGGAATTTGGTAAATTAATTTTGAAATAGAAGTATTGCAGAATGGTGCCAACATAGTTATTACGTTTGTGATATAAATCAAGGCCTTTGGTTGATGGTAAGGATGTCATCTATAAGTCTTAACTCCAAACTTATGTTATATCAAATATGGATTAAAAATACTTCAACAGGGCATATAAAAATTGGTATCCCAGAGTTGAGGGAGATCATTCAATGCCTCTGAAGCTGTACCCTTGTTTTACAAAAAGAATACGTAGAGGAAAGTGAATTACTGTATGGGTGGTTTCAACAACAAGCTTCAGTGGAAAATGTGACTGTTTTGTTCTTGTGTGTGCTGGAGGAAAGGTGTCGTGCCATGATACTGTGGGATGCTGGTATATGGGCAGGTAACATGGTGGCAAAGCCGTAGTTTGTGGGAGGTAGTCTGTGCTATTTTCTAAAAACCTTGCCCTTTGGCTGACATTTAGGAAAGAGGATGACTTTTAAAGATCCTGGTAATCCTCTAGGAGAATTATCTTGGACTGGATAATGATAGGTTTACCAAAATTTCCTCCTCCTCTCCCCTTTCCCCGGAGATATCTTGAGATTGTACACCAATGAGAAACTTGTGAAAAGCTCTGATTTTTTTTTGTTGTTGTTGTTATACAATTGAAACCATAAAGTGAGAATGATTTGAAATTCAAGGTTAAAGAATTCTAGCGTTCAAGGCAAATAGACCATGGTGTTCACATTTTACGTAGTTGGAGGATCATTTCCTTCAACATTAATTTGATCACAAGATATATCCTATTTCCTGTGGTATGAAAATATTTACAGAAACACTATTAATATACAGCAAGTATCTATCCTCACTCTTGGCTCCAGCTTCTGCCTCCAATATTATTTCAATACAAAGTTTTTCAGACCTGTCCTTTGATCATATTGTTCATTTCATGTCAACCCATAGTTACTAAGAAATTGCTCTCCTGCCCCAAAAAATACTGCCAGGCATGGTGATCTCCAGCCTTCTACCTATCCTTTCAACATATGTTTAATTCCATGCAAGTTTTCAGAAATAACAGTTGACATAAAAGCTTAAGTTTCATTGAAAATATCTCTTTGATAATTTGTATTGCTTATTTAACCTGGACAGCCCACCAGTTTTATGAACGTTAGAATAATAAGTTTGCATGCTGTGTGGGTCAATAGGAATTCTCATTTCCTCTTAGAAAAATAACGTAATTTCTTTTGTTCCTATCAACAGATGAAAGCCAAATAAAAAGGCAGTGATTAAAGATGTTTCCAGTCTTTATCACAGGTGTTTTGAAGTGAGGTGCCAACCAGATTTACATTCAATAATTTGCATTAGGGCTAGGAAAGAAGTATTATTTCATTGTAATAACTACCGTTCCTGCAGCCAGTGCTTCAGCTTGTGAAGTTGCTCCCTCCACTGTGTGCTCAGTTAATTTCCAAGATAGGGGTTATACAGTCTCTCTTCTGTCCACATGGCGAAGTCATTATAAACTGATTTTTTTGAGTTGCCGTGAGCAGGTTGCAAGAGACCAGCCAGCTACTCTCTGCTGGTGTCAAGGTGCCATATTTGCATCTGGGGTGGTACACTGGCTCATAGGCCACCAAAAATGAAAGAGGATTTCAATCTTTTGGTGTTGTAATGGCAAACACTCATGATTTTTGCTAGCGACTTTCTACGGTGATCCCAACATAATAAAAGGTTTTTTTACTAGTCTATACTTAAGAAAAGAGATGATTTCCACTTTCATTGAGTGAACCTGGTCATGAGCAGTTCTTTGTAATACAACAAAATATTAGAGACCTTCTTATCAGATTCCACTTAGCTTTTGCAAAATTAGCTTTTGCAAAATGGACATAAATAGATACAAAATGTCTTGTCTTTTGTATGTTGAACTGCCATTAACATATGGGATTGAAAGCAGCCTGGAATAAATATATATATATATATTTGAAAGAGTTAACAAAGCCTTACTAAATCATTACAGGAAGTTTAAAGGTGACTGATCTATTTAACTTGTCCTTTTCTAACCTAGTTGACAGCAGTCAGAGATATTTCATTTAGCTGAAAAAATGATAGGCTCAAGGTGTTGGGGTGAGCAAGACTTGCCAATGAATCTATGAATCCCTTTCTGGGCAAGCTCACATTGCTTATCTTAATAATTAAGCAATGAGATACACCTGAACACTCTGCTCAGAATATAAGTAACTAATCTGAAGAATGGACAGGTGCATAGAAAAGAGGGTATTGAAATATTGCCCAACTGATTCTAATTCAGTGCTTTTTTCTTAAAGTGTGTAGTACTATGCCTTACACCTTGTGGAAAAACAAAGCCTCAGTTAGGTAAGCACCAAAAGTCCTCATGTTTTGGGAAGTCTCTTTGCAATTCCCACAGTTAAAGGTTGTTTCGTGCTTTGAAGCAAGAGGGTTGATATTCCTTTGGGACCTAATGCAAATGTCCTAGATTAAGTTTCTCGCTCTCTGGACTGGAACTGGAACCAATTACAAGCTGCAAAAAGAAGTTATTCATAAACTGTTCAGTTCATATATTTTTAAACCGTCTCTTGATCAAACTGTAATAGCAACTTTGCTGCATATGTGAGAAATTTGCATTGCAAATGCACATAACTAAGGCTATGAGCCAGACCTCCTACCCTGCCCTATTCCTCCTCACCACACATTTGGCTTGTTCTTTAGATCTAATGAAATGTGCAAAATGAGCATGATGGTTCTGCCCTTTGTTGATCTCCAGATTTTCATAAGCTTGTAAGGTCTCCAGGGCAGGAACGTTTTCTAACCAGCCTCTAAGCTTTTTCTAAATATGTATAATTAGGTTTGCAAAACTGCTTATGTTTTAAACTTGGATCAGAAATTATGAGCTGATTTCCATTCGACTTTAACAAAATATTTCATCTTTGGCATAGATGAAAGCATAAAAAAGCATGAGATTAAAAGAAATTAGTGTACTATAAGCTACTAAAAATGGCTTAAAAGGAAATTTTACCTCTAGTGAGACCAATTGCTGTTGTCTGCAAATCAGTGAGTTGGCTCAGTGTGTGTATGCAGTTTGTATGTCTGTTTAAAGATATTTTGTGGGACATTTTGGACAGCTTTATGCAGTGATGTCTAGGCAGCACTTGATATTCATCTCTTCTCCACTCCTGGTTATTCCTCGTCCTCTGGAGCCTGGATATGGCCTTGCCTTCCTCTGTCTTCCTTATTATTTTGACCATCCCAACCACCTCTGTTGCCAGCACAATGTTAGCAATAACCAATAAAGCTTCTTAGTGTGGGCTCTGCTCCATGCCACTTCTGCTGGGAGACTGAGTGGACACAGAGTTTGTCTCCATGGGTTGGTTCAGAGGAACTTCAGATCCACTTCTTGTTGTCTAACCTGGATGGCCACATGGCAGCCCTGGGAGCTGTGCCAGTGAGTTAATGCTTCAGCTGAGCTAATCAGCAAGGTAGAGTGACTGGATTAGTTGTTTCTTTACACGTGAGCTATGCTGCTTTTGGGTTCGACCTGGTTATGGCCATGCAACTTGTAGGGCCAAATAGGAACTCCAGGTTGTGTTTTCTGTTTCTGTCCTCCCATTTAGGAGAACTATTCTATAAACATTTCTTCAGATCCAAACAGTTTTACTTTCTGGAGTTGTTATATTAGTTCCCTTTGTGAAGGCTAAACTTTGGCAAAGGAAACATATTGCTTTCTGATGAAGTGGCAGGCGGCTTCCCTCAAATCATATCTTAAGCTTAATTGCTTTTGAAAAATGACACAATGTGTTGTTGTATCTTGCAAGACATTAAATGATGTGGAAAATCCATTAGAGATCCTGCTGAGATGTGGATAACACCCGAGGACCAAACAAGTAGCTCTGTATTTGCTAATTTCCAAACCTTAAGGCATGAGCTTTAAAAGCCTTCGCATGTATGGTATAGCAGATAAAATTAAATTTTTATAAATAAATAAAGCAAGCTGATAGCTGTTGGCTAGAGAGTAATTCAAAACAAAACAAAAATGCTCTGTTCCTTGATCGGTTGTCTGCACTGGGGTCATTTAAACTTGGAGGTAATGAAGTTAGTGTCTGTGCTCAGGCAGTATAAAATAAGGCTGCAGGCATGAAGGAGAAAAGCTTCAATATGTGTGTTTACACCTGGTTTCTTCCCTTCTGGTAGAAGTCGGTTCCTGGCAAGCACTAAGCTCCAGATCTGCAGGAAATGTCAGCTGTTAAACTAAAAAGCTTTTAACTTGCAGAAACGGGTGTGGATGAAAGACTTAAAAGGACAGTAAAGCATGAGAAAACAACTTTCCAGTGACACTCCAGACTTCATCAGAGGGTTTCTGGAGGACTTGGCAGCAAGGGGTGCCTCTCAGAACTGAGGCAAAATCAAGTGATGCCTTATTAAACTGCTGTGACCACTTCTTTTTGGTCTGGATCTCGTGATCTCACAAACTTTGTACGGTAACGACTGAAAAAGGAGCTCTATACCTGCTGAAGCAAAGCTGTAAACACTCGTACATACTGGTTGGTTGGGGACCCAGCTGCTAACAATGACTGTTGTTCCTTCTGCATTTCTTTTCCCCATGTTTCTTTGGAGGGGGGATGAACAAGTGCCTCTGCCAGGATGAAAACTGGTTAACCTAAACCTCTTCTGTTTAAGGTGTTCTTCAGGGTTTGTTTTTTTTTTAAATGGTTTTTAAACTCCACTCCCACCCCACCTGGCCATTTACCTCCTGCTTTCCATGTCACTTATTTCTCAAAGCATCCACCAAGACTATATATAAGGAACACTAGATCTAAAGAAGAAATGTTTTGCAAGGAGAGTGGTAAAACAAAGGAACGGGTTGTCCAAAGAGGCGGTAGTTGCCCCTAGAAACAGTCAAGGTCAAGTTGGACGGGGCTCTGAGCAACCTGATCTAGCAGAAGATGTCCCTGCTTATTGCAGAGGGGGTGAACTAGATGACCTTTAAAGATCTCTTCCAACCCAAACCATTCTATGACTCTAAGACACCCCTCAGATTGTGCCTTGGGAATCCATTCTAGCTAGGAGTGCGAAAGAAAAAAATCTGGGGGGAGAGGGAAGGGAAATATTGCTATGAAAGAAAATGTCAGAGTATAATAGAGAGATTTAGACTCTTGAAAAATAAATGAGGAATAATATATTGGGATTAAAATACTGAAAAAGTGTCAAATTAATTTTCACAAGGAAAAGGATAAGATGATGCAAAACAAACTAAATGTTTAATTTAGCAACAATTCTGCCCTGTTTCCTCAGTACTTGTTAATTCTGTGCCTGATTTGGCAAGTAGAGACATAACGTGAAGATGTTAGGAGAAAAGCTGTTATTAAGATATCAGCCACCAGCTTGGAGCTGTCTCCAACTTTTTTTCACATCATTAGACCTCTCAGTAAGGCTGAGCATAGCCACTGCAGGTTATAGACTCCCAAAAAAGTGAATTAGACTCTCAATTGTGGGGGTCACCCAGGAAGCAGTTTAATTAGGGTAGGGAAGCACTGATAAAAAGTATCACACTGTACAGGGACAATGAACTTCTCAGTAGGTCTCAGCTTGCACTGAAGCAGTAAAAATTCTTCTGATCATCTCGGCCTTGAGCATCACATATTAATTTCCTCATATAGTTTTCCTTCCTGCAATAGCATCGAACACAAAGGAGGTTGCAGTCCTGCATCAAACACACCCAGCACACATGCAGCTATTTAAAAAGCCCCCATATCAGGTAGAATACTTCATGGTGAATACATTTGCAGAATCCAATTTAGCAAGGAAGTAAAGCTGTTTTATTTACAGACCCCTGTCTCTCTTTCCGGTATGCCTGTTAGCTTCTCTGTAATCATTTTTACTCATATAGTTAGTAACTCCCAAATGAGAGGACCCTTTAGGCAGCAAAATATCATGTTGTATCCTCCCTCTTATCTTTGTCATGGGTGATGTAGAAAAACTCAGGATATGTTCGAAACATTTGATTTTTCACCTTCTTAAATTTTGGGCAGCATATTTAAATGTACAGAATTTGTCTTGCCTCTGACAGGACAATACACCCAAGGAAAATTTGTGGGAAATACCCTTTGGAAGAATCAGGATCTATTGTTCCAGGCTCAGGACCCTAAAACTGTAAAAGTATTTTAGGGTGTTCACTTATGTGACTTCTCAGGTGAATGGTGAGTCGATGTGACAGCTCAGGCTTCCTGCCTTCAAACCCCAAGGGGGCTTTCTTCAAATTAAGCTCCCACCTTTGTATTTGGTTTCTGTTCTGACCTTATGATTTTTAGTTCTTGTGCAGTCCTTTTTTAAAAAGTTGTTCCAGAAAACAGTTTCTACTTAGTATAAAATAGTTGTAGACCAAAAATAAAGATTAAAAAAAATAATTAAAAACCAAATACCAATTTAGCATGCCAGAGAGTACAGTTACTGCAACTGATAAGAAAGAAAGAAACAGCAAAGATATAATCGTAGTGTTTTCAGTTTGTATTCTTTCTCCTGGGCACAAGCTTGTTGCTGGGTCATAAGCTCAGTGTATGACCTCTATCCCTCCATTAAAATTTAATGAAAAACAGGATGCTCAGTTATTTCTAAAAATCCTAGCTGCTTTTTTTTATTGTTGTTGTTGCTGTTCTGTGGATCTTGTGAAGTCATTACCTCCAGGCAATCTCATGCTTGGCTGCTGTGATCAGCACCGCGATATTGCCAGATTATTCTAATTGCAGTGGCAAGCAGAGTCCACAGGAAGATGTGGGACACAGGGATGAGGAACAGGACCAGGCCATGAGAGAAAAAGGACCAAAGCAATTTAAAAGATTTTGTTATCCCCAGTATCCTTTTGAATAATGGAAAGAAAGCAAAGCCTGCCAGCTTTGACAGGCTGACTGCTGGGGAAGCAGGAACCGAGTGAGGCAGATACAGAGGGAGACCATGTAAAAGCATCAGATACCAGCA
>NW_009649619.1:1205988-1279092 GCF_000708025.1 Charadrius vociferus
GCAGGAATGTGCCATAGAAAGTAAAGATGTGTAACAGTATGTCAGGCTGAGGGATTTCTTTTTACCAGTGAATTTGTAGCAGGGCTGCTAACTGGTAAATGAAGTTGCTGACCGGCTTTCCAAGAGCCAGCCTGGAAGCTGTGCAGCAGCAAATGTGGTATCTTGGGTGCTTCACATGGTCTCCCACTAGAAGCCATGTGTGTAAGTGCCCCTTCTTGGTGTCATGAGGGATGCATTAACCCCAATTCTCCAGTGAATGGATACTTTCTCTTCTCAAATTTGATTAGGGCAGTTTGGCTTCTTCACCCCTGGGTTTTGTGGCAGGATAGATGAGGCCTGATGTAGGCTTTTCAGGTGGTCAGGGCAGTCTGGGTTTGATCTTCATTTTAATAGTGGTTTCACCTTACCTTTAATTACATCAAAACCACTGCCTAGATGAGAACTGCCAGCTTTTAAGATAAAGACACAGACTTTAAGAAAGGCAAAGAATCCCTTAGTGATGTTTCCTGTTGAGAGAGGAGGAGCTGTCACATGGATCATGATCAATTAGCCATGAAGAGAAACATTTCGAGCCAGTAAATAACAGCAATGTTCTGAATTGGCGAGTATAGATCAACACTGCTCTGTACTTAATGACAGTGAATTTATTCTGCACAGCTTTCTCCAGAGATTATAAAACAGATGTTCAGCTGTAAGTATCAGAGACAAGCATTCTCTGAAATAGACAAAACAAGAACAATTCTTGCTGGGATAGTTAAAAACAATATAGGCTTTGTCCAGTAGGTACATTATTTTTGCAGCTCCCTTTTTTTTCTGGCATTTTAACAGAGGTGGTGACTGGCAAGGAGACTGGAAGAAGGCAGCAACCACATCATGCTTCTGTCTTGGTGTCAAGGCTAATAAAGCAGTGTATGACTCTGGGAAATCCAGTCTGAGTGAAACACCTATGGCTGCATCAGCCTTCTCTTCCTCACATTTCAATTTCTGAAGATTTATAACATATATCAATAGTATTTGCACATCAAGCTTCTTTAAAGCTCTTTTTTTTTTCTTAAGGCATGAAGATAATTTTTACTTGTTTGCATATAGAGGATTATCATTAGAGCTACTTAGCAGTCACCTGTTTCTAATCCTCCTTGATTTACATGGTACTTTTGGCAATGTCTCAGCTTTACTCTGTAAAAGAACACACAAGATTATAATGTTTCCCTGAAAGTGTATGCATTTCTTCCAAAACGGACTTCAGGCAGGTCGGTGGAAAGAACCTATCTGAATTTACGCTATACAAATCCACTCTGTACAGAGAGTTAAGCAGAAGAGTCAAGATATCGCAGGTATTACTAAGTCAGAAAGCACATATGGTATTGAACAGATTAAATTGACCCTGGGTTTGGTGGCAGGGAAGTCACTGCATTCAGTTTTTGAAGAGTGTTTTCACTACTGTTCCTTCCATGCCTGGATACTTGGGATTTTCTAACTCTTCAAAGGAACTCCAAACTGTATTTAGAGACTGCCTAGTCAGCCCTATTACCTTTCCCTAGCAAAATAAAGAACTGTAACTTTAATTTCTTGGATCCTGCAAATCTATGAGATGATCCCAGAAAATATGTGAAGTGTAAATATTTTCCCAAAACTTTCTGCTTTATTTATGAAAACTGTATCATTCTTAAAAAGCATGTGAGCTGCAGAGGTGTTCGCAGCTAAAATCTGCGCAGGTGGCACATCCAGCGCTCAGAGTGAGCCAGTATATGCTGGCACACAAGGATGGCCCTTGAGAGAGGCTTTCCAGCATTTTCCAGAGAGGAAACAAGGTGGGAAAGGGTGCAAGAGAATGCCAAAGTTTCCATGTTGCTCCTTTTGAAAGCTCGCACCCCCACTTCTGAGTTCCCATTTCAACACTCCAAGCACACACTTGGAGAGGCTTTGTACGTCTTGTAATTCAGTATCATGGCCAAAATCACTCAGTATTGTGTTCAGCCAAAGATATGTTTCAGACGTACAAAGCCCACTTGTGTGCAAGCCAACATTAACAGGTTTTGCACTCTGAAGCAAAATCAGCTTATAAGCACGGAAAGAGGCTAAAGCGACGTGTGCTCCTTTGTACGTGGGTAAGCGGATGAACGCTAGATGGTTCTCACAGGCTGAATTTTCAGCTCTTACAAGCCCTTGAATCTTCTTTCTAGGACACTTCTGCTAAGTACAAATCCCAGTATGAACCAGAGTGTAAAGCTGCAAAACAGTGTACCGCACTGAGGTCTGCTGTTATTGCTGTAATGACCTCAAATAAGCTTTGCCTCTTGGTATTACGCAAGCAGCTAGCTTGTTACAGCATCTGCAAAGGCAAGGCGTGAGGATCCGTGATCCTAATGCTGTGTGAGTGTCAGAGGAGGTAGTAACTTATCAAGAATTCCCAATTAGAGTCATAATGACATTAAAGAAGTCATTTGCTGTGAGCCATGCAGCACAGCATCGTCAGCAGAAGATACAGGGGGAAAAAACAAGTAATAGCCCTGCCATGTGTTGTGAAAGAGGGGACTGCGTGTTGATGTTGGGTCACCCAAGGCATATACCCACGTTGGTCATGTGCCCTTGAGTCTTTCTTCTAGGATATACACATGTATATGAGGATGCAAGATGCAAAAAAAAAAAAAAAAAAAAAGTCATTCTGCGTCTATTTGTAATTTAGATGTGGTGCTGCCATGGCATGTTTGTATCTCCATAAGGCTGAACTTTCCCATTTTCCTGCATAAATACATACACAAAGTCTGTTTCCTATGTTAACCAGTTCTGGCTATGGTCAGAGAAGATGGATGCACGCTCTGGATTGCACTGATGGCCACTGACAGTGCTTTGGCGAGGTTGCAGAGGAGCACAGGCCAGTAACAACTCATGAAGGAGCAATTGATTTTTTTACCTTTTAAATGCAAGATCCTCTCTGATTATAAAAATAGACTATTATGTATTCATATTAAATTATTTCACAGGCTTTTATTGGGAATTCAGTAGCAGTGATAGTCTAAGGACATAAATGGAGCACAGTTTATAGGGAGAAATAATCTCATATCCAGTGACATACTTTGGAGAAGTGTGTACACTTTTAGGCCCAGGCCCGTGCTTCCCACAGGGAAATTCAAAATCTAATACAGTTTGAGTGGATTTGCTAAGAGTGTAAATTGTGTTCTTGAATGAATGAGATGGTTTGAGAGAAACAGTGGTGGTTTCTTGTGGAGCAAATAAGGATGTTAGTGAGGGAAGGAAGGATACAGCTGTCAGCCTCTAAGGGACGGAAAGGGAGAGAAAGGCACTTAACTGCCTGGGAAGCAGCGAGGTATTTTCTCAGTATGCTTATTATGTCCACATAAACAAGGTCTTCACTGAATCGAATCTCCTGTTCAGTAGACTTGTTAATGTAATTCTTGGTTTCATCTTTCCGAGAGCCTACCTGCTCAATTTAAAAGCAATTCTTTTTCCTCCCATCCTACCCTGTGGCTTTCTTTGTGTTTTACCTTCACCATTATTGCTTGATGCTTGCTATACGTCCTTAGCTCTCTTAAAGTTTGCTTTCCATCGTTCCCGTTCCTGAGGGGAAACACAGGGTTAGCATCACAAACTGCAAACAGTTTCTGATTTTTAGATTCCTGTCCTCTCCCTGTTCCCTCACTGCAGAAGCCTGCTGGGGTCTCTGGGTATCTGCTTGGAGAGGTAGTCTGGGCTGCATTCTGTGCCTGTGAGGCCCTCTCTACTGTTGCTGCCCAAGTTGGCTGGATTAAAGATAGCACAAGAGTGTTTGCTTGGGCTGTGGTTAAGCCCGAATTTTAATGTGAACATGCTGTGCGCAACAAAACACCTGCATGGACCGACTCCTTCTCTTCTTCCCTCCTGCAGGAATCTGTCGTCTCATCCTCCCATCCACTGATGTCTCACTTTCTATAAGCCTTTCAAAATAAGGACACCATTTGTTTAAGTCTCCAGAACTCATCTTGGCTCATATGATATTAACACTTCTCTATAGCTATCGTGAAGACTTCTGACTCTACTTGCAGATTGGATGCATTTTTTTAATTTCATGTGTTTTTTCATTATGTTGCCGGAATATTATTATTTCGGTTCTTAAGTCTCTGAAAAGCATTCTTGTAGAGTCAATCATAACAAAATAAAATAGTGAAAATGGAATCCCTTGTCTTGTCCTCCAAAGACCTGGACCCATTTTTCAGAGACCGATAGGATGTCTTCTCTGCAGGTTTTCTCTGTGTTGACAATCAATGACCTCAATTCCTCTCCTTGACAAGAATCTACTCTTTCTGGGGGTAACTGAGCTATGTCTCAGTTTCTTTTATTTGCAAAGATTTCAAGTGACCCTTTAGAAAGTCTTTTTTTACTCTAACTACATTCAGGATTTTCCCCTTTCCTGAGAAACAGCCTTCAGGATTTTAGCCTGTTATTTGACCACTGCCCTGTTCCACATCACATATGTGACTTTCCCAGTTTTTGAGCTGAAGAATTTCAAATGCTAATATTTTTGATGGACAGAATTGCAGTGCTTCAGTGACAATCAGTTAAGAAAATGAATTAAAAATGTGCCGATTCATCTGAAGCAATAATAAGTTAGAGATAAATGAAGGATGAATCAAACTAATAAAACAAATACTTCACTCTTATTCCTCAAATTCAAAGAAAAAT
The DNA here is from genome assembly GCF_000708025.1 of Charadrius vociferus. Taxonomy (NCBI): domain Eukaryota; kingdom Metazoa; phylum Chordata; class Aves; order Charadriiformes; family Charadriidae; genus Charadrius; species Charadrius vociferus. The sequence goes on from NW_009649619.1 coordinate 1,210,669, forward strand.
CTCGATTCTTCAGAACTTCAGCACCAAGATCCCATACTGCTAAGCAGGGGGGAATGTCACAAACAAGAGCATGGAAAATATTCTGGCAAAGTTTCACATCGAGTAGTGATAGAGGGTCCTGAAGGTGGTTGTTTGACAAAGAAAGATAATAAAGGTTAATGGTTCCTAGACCCCAGCTATATACTGCAGATTGGCAATCATGCCACCACTGCTCATGTACACTCTTTTTGCATTGCTTTAAGGGATATATTTTAAATGTAATGTTCTAGAATGCTGTGGAAAACAGATATGATTAAAACTTGACCATTTGTGCAATAAACTCAATGCAGGTTTTGAAGGAGCTTGAAGCAGGAGTATGAAATAATAAAATACTTAGTGATTTATCCTTTGATGTTTTGCCCTTGTGAAGAAATGTATTGCCTGTATTGGAAGTGTGTCATTAAAAAAAAAAAAAAGCAACCATGATTGTATGAGGGAACATATAGGAAAGGGAGAATATCTTGTGAAGAAAACAAATCTTGGGGGTTAATTAAAGATAGTTTAAGGCTTTATTAAAGACTGTTAAAGTCTTCTAATGGTGGGACATAATGAATATACCCAGAAGCTCCTTAGAATAATATAATAATGAATATACCCAGAAGCTCCAAACACATACCAAATAATCCTAAAACTGATTTGAGACAAAGGCTATAATGAATTGGATCTGTGAAATAGATAACAAAATGGAAAATAAGTTACATAATAGACAAAGATTTCATCTTTTTTGCATTAAGACCTCAAAAGTGAGAAGACGGGCAGAAGACCCTGCCAGCAGACACATCCAATGCAATATGAGCTGACAGCTCCTCTCTGCCATGCCAAAGATTCTGTCCCTGTTGTATGTAGGTTCTGTGTATAGATAACTGCTATGAATCTGAAGCTGGCTGAAACACTTATATTTGAAAAACTGATCAAATGTGGCCTTCATAAAATAGAGGGAGAGTGTTCTTTTAAGGCTGTTTATTGTTATTTTTTCCATGCTCAGGACCTTCTCCACTGCCTAGTTTTTGTTGTAGCACTTCTGTCACTGTTATGATCAAGGGATATAAACAAGACAAGAGGTCATACCTTTTATTAGCCAACTGGCATAGTTGGAAAAATACACCAGCGTTCAGGCACGTGAGTTCTTCAGGCCTGAAATAGAGAAAGCCATTCTTAAAGGTAGATACCAATTGCTTGCATCACCTGAAATAAAGGATAGTTGTTATTTATGCACGGGAGAGACGTTGGCAGGAAGGGAAATGATGAAGTGGTCCCTTACCATCTACAAGTCGCCTCATTCTCTGGCTCTGGTCAAGAGTGAGCCAACAGAGTCTCCGCCACATAAGTCAGATATAACCCAACCTTGCTGCCACAAGCTCAATGGATGCAACTAGCTCTAATCACTGTCTTTTAAACCTGGCTCAAGTACGGCCAGTAACAGCAATGTAGACAGAGCCAGCAAGACTTGTAGTAAGAGAGGAAACGAATTTAGGCAACCTTAATGCCAAAGGACTGCAGTGATGTTCATCTTCCTGTTATTACTGCAAACACTTTGAACAGCCAAAGGAATGACAAAGCAGTCAGATGTAGACATAATCTAAGCATCCAAAGCAAGGCCATGAGAGGCATGTCTTTCTATCTATCTGTCTTTATCAGAGATATTTAGTGTATAGTACGTACATAACTGATTTTTCCTGTACGTTATCCATGCTTCTTAACATGATACAGATTAAGACATCAATATATCTAGGTTATATGTAACTGAGAGAGTCTGGTGTTGTGACACAGATTTTAAGTGACTTCAAAGTAGTTAGTTAAGAAAAAAAAAAATAACTCCAATAGAAAAGTAAATGATTACCAAATACACTTAGAACTGAGAAAACTGGAAACCCGAGTCATTAGAGAAACACCATATTCATTGTTTTTATGTGAATTCTCTTGAAGTTTTTTAACTGGAAGAAATGTTTTTCCTATAGAAATTGATTTTCTGTCTCACTAATATTTCAATCTTATTCTTACTAGTCAAGGTGAGGTATTTTTCTTTGGTAAAAACTAATCTGGGTTTTAAGTGAGGCAAAATATCATTAAATAAGCCTGAATGTCACAGAAGTGATGAGCATGGTGTGTCTACTTTATACTATACTGAGTATCAGGGGAGGAATACCATAATGTTTTGGTTTTCCTAAGAACATTTTATGAAACACTTCTCCAATCTTGTGCCAGCTTCACACCGCCTGTAGTCATAGCTTCAGCCACGTATATAAACGACTTGTTGAGCTCAGTTTTAGCTGGAAATGATGAGAAAGGAGCAAGATGATTTTCAGCTAACAAAATGTGAAGAGAATGCAAAGAAAAGCAGATTTCTGACTGCCATTGCAATCTACTCCAAATGCCACTCAAAACGTGTGTTGCCCCAGTCATTTTTACTGCAATGGATTTAGAAGTCAGTTGATGCAGAGGAACTGAGCATGTCTGCTTGGCAAAGGGTTTTGGAGGAGGATAGGTTTGCTGGTGTATGGTTACTGATAATTAACTTTGATCTTGGTTTAAATTATGGATAACTAGAGTAAATCCATTGTTGTCACTGGAGTTACTCCAGCTTTACTGGGTAATGCTATATCTCAAAATAGAAATATGACTGTATAAACCTACATTCTGCTGCAGGTAGTACGTTACATGATCAGTCCCATGAGGGCTGGGTTTTGCTATGGATTAAAAAATTTAAATGAAATAATGTTAATATCCAAAGTACACAACCCTGCTAGTGGGAATCAACAATAATAAAAGCAAAAGTTAGTTGCCACAGTATGTAGTTTGCACCAACACTGAGGATTTCATTAGTTTTCTGTGTGTGTGAGCAGGGGATAAGGTCCCATGGGTGTGTCTACATTAGCAATTTAGAGCTCTAGAGGAGGAGCTCTTGGTGCAAATTCAGTGTACGTATGTACTTGGAGTCAGGCAGTGCACATCTGTGCATTGATGTGCTGGATGTGGTTTCCCTCCTGGTGAAGCCAGGGCTGAATCTGGGTGGGTGAAAGCCACCTCCGAGCCTAACTTGCTACGTGGTTCCAGGTGGTCCAGCGCTCAGCTCTCTCCACATGATACCTGTGCCCCCAGGACAGACAACTGGTACAAACTTCACTGCCACTTTAGATGCAATGTGAGCATATTGTCTTTGAAACACAACAGGCAGCACCAAACCCACCCGCTCCTTCCACCTTTGAGCCCCACAAGTAGATAATGTAATTGCCCCTGTGCATACATTCGGATAACAGTAGAGATTAGCAAGTGCAGGTAAAATTTAACGAGCCCATTTTTTTCTCTCCTGCCAGCCTGAAGATGATATATTCACTTTTTAGTATCCTGATTTATTTCATGGTCAAGAGAAGGTGTATCTTGCCTGAATTTGTATTTGTGATGTCTCCAAAAATGGGATTCTCCTTTTTCTTTTCACTGTTTTTTTTCTTCAGTTACTTAAGGAAAGATTGTAAAAAGCATTTTGTACGCTATAATTCATAAGAACTCCCAAATACTAGTCCTGAGGCAGCATTAGTCTTAACAGAGGCATTGGAGATGTTCCACCAAATCCTACAGTTTAACCTACATGTTTGACATCTCTCTTTTTTAGGCCATATCAATCTCCATTTACTTTTTGCTTTTTTGTGCTATTTATATCTAACTTCATTTTTATTATATAAACTGGAATTAAATCATGTGATTATCACTCTAAATCAAATATAGTTTGTTTTCAGTATCAGTCAGGGGCATCTCCAAGAACACATTTAAACTGCAGAGGGAATTCAGCTATTCATATCACATTTGCTTCCACAAGCAAATCTTGCCAAGCTGAAGAACTTTGAGTTAAGCCATATGGTTTTGATAAAACATGGTGACTTGAAATTTATTTTCGCTTTGCAAAACAAAAGTCAGTGCCAAGATGCTGTATGTGCAAAATTCAGCATCAGGAAAAAAGTCAAGTATAGGACTGTTGGTGTCACACTGCCTTGGTTCAGCATTTCTATGGCTCAAGATGATTCTTTGCAAAGTGCTGGCAGGAAGAAGAGAGAAACCCACAGTATAAAAGTTCTAAAAGAAAATTACTCTATTTTCTAACATGGCTAGTGAGTGCAGGTAACCATTTTTGAGAATCTAATCGTGAGACGTGCTGAAGTGTTCCCAAAAACTTTTTGAAATGAGCTGCCACTTTTTGAGTGCCCCAAATTATGGGTTACTTCTAATGTACCTTAAATCAAAGAACTGGACCAGTAAGTGATCCTTCAATGAGCTACAAAAGAACCCAGCAAAGATGTGAAATGCTGCTATTTGTAATGAGTATGAAAGGGAGCTATTTCTGTGTGTGACACGCTTCAAGGCATGTATTATAATGGACAGTTTGGGGTCCTACATTGTCCTCTATATTCTGGTGCTGAAATTGGATTTAGAGCTTTTTAGAGCTTTTTCTTTTTTTTTTTTTTTTAAGAGCTTTGTGAACTACGAGCGTCTCTAAGACTTCATATTTGAAATTTACTGCCCCTTAATGTTCTGGCTGATTTGAATATAGAGTTGTATATAAGTTATATATAAGTCCAGCAAAGGGAATAAAAATGTTTTGGTTTGGTGGTTTAAATTTAAGGCTACTTTTTCCAGGCTCCTTTCTGCTGTATAATCAGAAACTGAAATCACTCTTGAAAAGACCCAGCGTGACTCTAAAACACTGGTAACCTGTTTTTGTTTTATGAGGCAAGATGAAATCCTGCAATCCATCCTTATTGCTTCAGCCTCTTCCAAGGGTTGGCACTTTTTGCTTTGTTTATAGTCATCCTACTTGCACAACACTTAAAAAGCATATTCCCTTTCTACATAGCTAACAAAAAAAGTGTTGTTTTTTTTCTTTTATTTTCTTATATAAAATAAATAAATATCCTGCTTATGCTGAAGTTGATAGTAAAAAATCTTGCTTCTGGAAGTAGTACTGGCTATAATATCTTATGTTTCATAGTGCATTACCCCCTGTGAGGAGTTGAGCCTATGCCTGAGCTTGTCTCTGTTGGGGATGAGAAAAGTGGGTCAGAAGAAGCATATACTGATCCAACTCAGACCTTTTTGTGAGTTTTGTCTGTAAAACAGGTAGTCTAATCTATGTATACCAATGTAAATTAAATTTAAAAAGCACCTTTGTAATCTTAAGGAGAAAATACAATCAGTATGTCTCCTCTAGGATTACAGCTCCTGTAAACTGAGCTCCCAACATTGCAGGAAATTTTTGTATTCAATACCTTTTTATCAGCTCTCTAGATACGAAATTAATATACTTCACCTCAAAGTGGTACGGTGAGGGTTTACTTATCTAGTGCTTTAAGGCAGTCAGACACTATAAAGGTGAATACTATAGAAAATGTCACAGGAACTTTAATAATTCTCAATGCAACCAGTATTTTAATCATGTAATAGACCAAGTGCAAGGCAATGAGGACAAGCCATCATACTAAAAAGCTGCCTGCCCACTGGCTACCATCCTTCCTCTCGCCTTCGAAGGGAGAGAGTCCTATGGCCACAGAAGGGAAGAAAATGAAATGAAGCACATGCATGCAGAGCAAATTAAGGCTGCTCAGGCAATTCATAATTTTCCAGTGCACTTTTATTCCAGAGGTGTGTGTCTGTGTGGTGGGGAGCTGGATGGATGGTTTGGTGCATCGGTCGCTTTCATTCCTATGGTACAGTAATACTAATGTTTTTGTTGCTGAGTCATTGGTAATGTTCAGACACTCTCAATGCGTGAGTACATCTTTCTGAAGTACTTTTTTTGGTGGGGTGTTTTAAGTCTATTTTGAAGGCTTAAGTTGATAGGAGTTGAAATAATACTTAAGTGATTAATGGCAACAAATGCCAGCAGGGAAACTGCTGAAAATAAAGGTAAAATGGTCTGTGGTCTCTTCCAACACCTTCCCTTGCCAAGCTCATAATTATCAAGAGGTGAATTTAGCCCCAGGTCTAGTACGAGGCTGGCACGTGAACAAGTTGGTTAACACTAAGAACAATAGCTGCAAAATAATGTCAGTATTGCACTTTTGGGGATATATCTGTCCACGAAGAGGTGAACTTTTGGAAGGTATTTAATGGTAACATACCCTAGGCCACTGCGCTGCTGCTCCCGGGCCTGTCTAAGATGAACTGGAACCTGCGAGGACCAAGACAGCTCCCTCCTTGTTCATGCCTTGGCCCCTGGAGGTCATGTTGGTCTCTCCTTGCCCAAATGCCTGGTAATTAAGGCAGAAGCTGAGCATGCAGGAGGTCCAGGTTTGCCTCTTCTGCACAGGGATCCTTATGGCTCCCCCCTTCTCAAGCTTTCTTCACCTGTGCATCACTCCTTCTGTCACTTCAATGAACTTCATGAAACCCATCTTTGTGTGTGCAAAGCTGTACTGATACAAGTGGGATTTCACCTGACAAACCAGCATACCTGTGGGGAGGACCAGAACACAATGTATATCAGGGCTTGGTATAGGGTAAAGTTTACATGAGTGTTTAGCCACCTAGGACTTTCTTCCGGTTTTTCACTTTCAGGGTTGAAAAGTGTAAATATGAACTATTTATCTGGTTCACAGCAACATAAACCTACTTGACATTTTATATTTGGTAGCTTCAACTTTTAGACTTTAAAGCATCTTGTATTTCGAAGCAGGATTTCTGACTTTGTCACAAAATAAGACGTAAAATTTGTTTTCAGCACCTGCAGAGACTGTTTTCTGTTAGCACTTTTTAGGAACTACAATTCAGTTTTAGTATAGCTGTTCTTTTTATAGTTTTCATTCTTGCCCCTAAATTTGAGTTTAGCTTTTTGCAGTTTAATGGTTTTCAGATTATTATTTTTTTTAAATACCTACTTTTGATATACATTTTCTTCCTTTAGAGCTAACCATACTGATTTCTAATAGTTCATTTTGAACACGGGACATTACCAGTGGATACTGTCTCCCACTGTTGGTCAAAATGACATAGTGCTGTGATAAATAGCAAGCACAAATCGCATGCAAGCATCACACCCCACCTGATGTAACTGGTGTGCTTCTTTGGACCTGCAAAATGCAAAATTACAAATATAAAGCTAGCGTTCCCATTTGTAGGGCAGCCTGAACTGGAATTAGAGGACTTGCCTCAATGTAATTTTTTATCCTTCCTTTCCTAAATAGCTGAGAGGTTATTTTTTCCTTCACTGTGTCAACAATTTGTTACCAAAAAAGAAGCTGAACTGCAATTTGATGCCACCTGGTTAGAAGGTTTCTGCTCCTAATAATCATTGGCTTCCTCCCAGTGTGTTTGTTTTATGGTATTAGCTATGTATAGATCATGCTCTAAAGAGCATAGGGAAAGGGGAAGTGCTTTACGTGCCAAACCTTAGAGGAGACTGGAATGATGGAAAAGGAAGTAAACTTCAAACTACAGTTTTCTACTGCTTCATAGAAAGGAGTTGTCTCTCTATAAATTATTTTACTAGCTGCAGAAAATTGTCCTTAGATCACTAAAAAAACCTGAAGACTTTGAAGTGGCCTGTAATTCAAAGCAAAGATGCTGACATGTCACCCAAAGCTAAACTGGGAAGATCAACCACCGTTACTGCATTTCTGGAGACAAACTTCCTCTTTTTCCAGCTGCGTGAGCTCAGAGGAGATGACTGCTCCTCCAAGGACCTGTCTGACACTTGTATTAGTAGGGACTGAGAGAAGCAGATACCACAGGGACCTTTTGCCCATCTCTGCCTTTCTAGAGGTTCCTGCTAGCTCTTCTCACAAGCCATTAGGTGAATGGAGGGCAAGCCAGACAGAGCCAGCACTCAGGATTTCAGTTGGAGTGCCTTGAAATAGTGTTTCCACAGAGGAAGCTGCTGACTGTTGCTTTTCATTGTGAATCGGATGTGGTTCTGTTTTTACTGACCTTGGGCACATTGTTCTGAAACTCCCACTGCTCCTGCCAGCAGGTTAATAAAGCGACGACCACGCCGTATGCTGCTTAGCATGACTTCTGTGCGGTGACAAGCACCGTGCAGTGCCTTAGCTTCGGTGTCCAATTTTGTCAAAGCCATAAGGCAATGAAGCTTCAGCGGCATTGCACTGGTGAATGAGTCTATGCATCCATCTGCCTCTGGGACCCGCCAATAGCTTTTTAATTTGCTGGTCACTATTAACTGTAGAGGACAAGGGATCTCAAAGGTATTAAGTTTCTACGGGTTTTGTGGAAATTAGCTTCTGGTTGGAGGAAAGCATACAAATGCTTATGCTAAGGAGAAGAATGCTGAACGTTTTCACCCCCTATTAAACAGGCAACCACCTAACTTTATCTTCCACACCCAAATCTATGTGAAATCAGCCTTCATTGAGACTGCTGCTTACAGAGTTCCTAAGCAAAATTACTTTCTAAATTGAGCCTAATAAATTGTTGACTTTGCAGGTGGTAGTGAAAGATTAGGAATGTTGGGCTTGTCCTCCATTTTTGCACATCTTTCAAGTATACGTGTATTTACCTAACACCAAAGCAACGGCATGGAGCTGTGTCTATCAGTGTCTGTGGAGCACAGCAGCTTTTGGTGTCGTGTGGAGCGTGCTCCTTGATGCGAATCAGTGAGCACCCACGTGCCGAAGGAAGCAGACAGCTTTCCCTCTGCCTGGTGATTCAGCTGCACAGTTTGTTTCATCCTTTATGCTTCTCCTGTCAATGCAAAGCTTTCACATAACTGAGGACTTCTAATCCCTTTATTTGAGATTCAGCCTCAGTACGAAGATAAACACTCCAAGCTACTAAGAACTAACTGTGATAAAAAACTAAATACCATGAAACAAGAAGACATTATCAAATGCAATGATTTTATTCTCTTAAAGGAATCACTTTCTGCATAATCCTCACACGTGGTATTCTTCAATACACGTGGTATTCTGGAAATAAAAGAAATCAGTATTCATTCAGGTCACTCCAAACGCATTTCTTCTCCTTTCTATGTATTGACTATCATTTCATTCTACCCCGTACAGTTTTGCATCTGCTCCTGGTACAGGGCCACCAGCCTAGCCTCGCCAAATTAATCTGGCAGAGGATAAGCTTGAAGGAATTACTTGTTTTCTTCAAAGAAAGATAATAAAAACAACTTCAAGAAATACTTGTTTCCTGCCACTCCTCCACCAGAGAAGAGGTATTAGAAATCTTTGCCTGTTGTAAAACAAGTTCCTGCCTCCATAAGGAGGACAGTTAATGAAGCCTGGTGTCCTAAACGCTTAGGTGTTAAATCCTCTTCACTGCTGTAAGACCAGCCTTTCTTTGCCGTAAAAATGCCCAGCTCTTAGTAACCTGACGGCCCGATGCTTCCCACACTTCCACATCCCTTCTCTGTGTCCTAAACCTGCCCTCACTACTCCCAGCTCCAAGCTATCCTCAGCTTTACTCTCCGTCCCTTATTGCCATGTTGTAAACTTGCCAGTCTGCAGTTTCACAGTGCCTGGCTGGAACTTACCTGCCTTGTGTCCCTTCAGCTGCGGGGTGGTCACACAGGGCAGGCAAGGGATGAGGTCCTCCTGCCTTCCCTTGCACAGGACTTACATGTTTTTAACAGTTTGGAGGGTCCCATGACCACACACAAAGAAAATGAGCCTCCTTTTCACAATTCAGGGAGGCTCCAAACATTGGGGTGTGCCTGTTAATGGAGTTGGTGCCCCAAGACTTCAGGAGCCAAGAAGAGAGACAGAAGTCACTGTGTTTCCATATTTGGTGACTTAATGCCAGAGCTGGCTGCAGGGCTGCGATTTGGATGGGGAGCTGCATGCCTTGATGTTCTAAGGCGTGGGGATGGGAGCGGAGGTGAGAGTGAAGTGCTTCTCTCCTACCCTTCTCACTCTTCCCACGGGAAATTTGCATCTGAATAGGAGTTTGCTCAATTTGTGTGCCTAATATGAGTTTCTCGGATGTTTAGGTCTAGAGACAGATCTTTTTCTTATATAAGTAGGCTCGGCCTCATCAACTTCATGTGGCTACATCAATTTATTCCAGCTAATGATCTAAACTGCTTTTTTCAGGTGTGATTGTGTAAAATTAAGAACTTTTAACTTTTCCTGTTGCCTAGATGAAAGAATTATAGTGCAGCAATCTCACAGTCAAAACACTTTTATTCAATTCATTCTGCCAGAGAAAACCTCATTCAAAAAATGGAGGTATAGGTCTGTACCAAACATGTGAAGAAATAGTTATTCCAGTGTCGCTTGCAGGAAAGCCTCTTGGAGACCTAGGGCAATTTTGATTATAGAATCACAACATTTAATGATACTCATCAGAGAGTCATTTTTTTTGTCCTCTCCAGGAACTACAGGGGACTTTTTATACTACCATGTGAAACCCATTCTCTCTCTACTACGAATTTATTTAATTGCAGTTCACACTACAAGCTCTTTTTTCCTGCTGTGTTTGTTCTGCTCTGTTGCCTGACAATCTCTTTTATATTTAGGGACCTCTGGGACAGCTAGATCTGTAGAGAAAATCTATCCATATAAGTATCTGGATCTAAAGCACTGATTGTGGTCCTCTGTAGTGTATTGAATAGTTTTAAAGAACTCCAAAAGTTGCCCAAGTAAAGCAAGTTTGGAGAATCTGCATTTATGCAACTTTTAATGGGATTTGCTCTTCCAGTAACCATTCTTCAGGAATCAAAAATTTTAATATTTCTAAACCACTAGCAAAAGTCATCCCAAGCATTAGTTTTACTGCTATGAATAAGGTTTGTAATCACTCCTGATCAGCCAGCCTGGTCTTTCCATTATTTAGCACTTCCCTCATGTTGGTGTTCTCTGCAAGTGCTAGCAGTGACGAGTCAATGTTTTCTTCTAAATTGTTCATTAAGTTAAAAAATGAAGAGAAGAAACAGTCCATTAAAGAGCTTATGAGTACTGCCCACTTGATTTTCTGTTTGTAGTTGTGTTTTAAGATAAATAAGTTAGCAGGTGTGTAATTTACTTAATATCTCTACTTTCTTACAGGAAACAAATCTTTTGCAGGAATACCGCTGATACTTTGTTGAATTATTTTATTAAGACACAGCAAATAATAGCATTCCAGAAATGTGCATAACACATCTACAAAAGTTGATTTAAATTTTTGAAGAAAACATTGAAGCAAATCACATTACACTGGCTGATAAGTATACTGTAACCACAAAGATCTTAATTAGAATTTCAGCATTTGATAGTTAGCTACCAGGATATGACTGGCTGATGATCTAATTTGACTTTGTATTATCATCAAAATTCTTTATCCTCAGCCAACACCTCCCAAAATATCAGGTTATTGTTTAAAAAGTCACTTGTTTGTATTCAAAGTAGAGAAGTGCACTGAATTCTGCAAAAATACATGGGCATCAATAATACTGTTACTTAGAGAGCAAATCAGATTTTCCACAGACAGACAAACATACACATATGTATACATGCAGACGGAGAAGACATGTTTATTGGATTAAATGTTGGTGTAGAGCTTTCTGAATTTAGTTTGTCATCTAGGGCAGCTGTACAAAAGATGCCACAGAAGATCAGCTTTTCTCCATGTTATTCATTCAGTATCAGTGACTTGACCAAGTGTGGTTGAAAGTGGTTTCATGGTAAAAAAGGAAAAACTACAGAAATGTGCAAAAGCGCAAAGCGGTTTATACTAACACAGCTCTATCCATGCAGTGGTTCATTCTGCTGCACAAATATACAGGTATATTTGTTTCAAATAGGTATAGCTGAAAAAGCAGAAAACTCCTCTAATATCCTTATATGCAGAAGCTTCGTTATTGGTGTTAACGTCGCAGAATCAAAACCTTACCATAAGAAACTAAATGGTGATATGGACAAGCTTTTTATGGGAATTTTTATGGGTCAGGTTTAATCACGGATTGCCTTCTGTCTCTGACTCTAACCTGTTCCACCCTGGAACAGTGTGAAGAGATATAGCTGATTTTAAACTGTCTCTGTAAGAGCCGTCTGCACTATGCTAAGCACTGTGAGCAGTCTCAAAATGATAATAAATGTACACACTGCTGGTAGTCTCAATTACATACAAGACTGAAGCCACGTATAGGAAAAAGCTCAATAGTGTTGAAACTCATCATGACTGGAAAGATGATATTTAGATCTCACTGTACATTTTACACCCCATCATTTTAATGTACAACTTTGTTTTCAGCAGTAACATTAAAGAAAAATTAGTTTTTCTAGAAAAAAATTTATTTTACAATATTTAGGTACTTTCATCCCCTTTCTTTCTTTGTGCTTCCCACCATCCTGTCCCACAACTCATGTCAGACCCTGTTCACTGACTCTTGAGCTACTGCTCATGAGCCTCCAAACAGCCTTGTCGCATCACAAAATCTCTCCGAAACATCGAGTTTGACTGTGAATACCAGTTTTCTCTGTTTTTTGCTATTAGTCCTACAGCATGACAATACCTTCCAAAAAATTCTCTTTCTACTTTTTGTTGAAAACCAACTCAATTTTTTTAATATTAATAATTTTATAATAATCTATTTATGCGGTGCTGGAAGTATATACAACGCTTTACTGGCAAAGGGCTAAAATCTACCATTAGTCATGTTAGACTCCCTCATGGGCATCTTGTAGTTGAAGCTGATGAGAATTTGAGAGGGAGAAAGGTGCTGCCTCGCAGGAGAAATATTTGAACACTGGCTTTGATGATGAGACGGTGCCCACCTTACTCTTGGAAACTAGGTCTGTCTCTACAAATAATTTCTGTTAAAGGAATGCGACCTCTGGGATTCCTTCAGCAGTGTACAACTGTGCAATGTAATAAAAAAAAATATAGCAGATTTCAATCAGAATGAAATTGTTTCCATCTTCCAACAGCCTATGATACGTGAAGTACCAACTAGAAAAACTTCCTCTTGGTATGTGATCCTTGTTAAAGCTGGACTTGAGCAAGGATAGTACTGATTAATTTTTATGTGCAACTATAAGAAGTCTTTGGTGAAAGACAAACAAGAACTTAAGGAATTATATAGTATTGTATGTGTTACAGTATGAAAGAATAATTGTCTGCCAGAATAGGTCCATTAATGAGGGATTTATTTGTCACAAAAAGGAAAAACAAAAAAGAAATTACAAATCATGAATCTGGGCCACTGCATTTTGCACTTTCAGGTCATATGTAATTTTACCTTGTTTGCTCCCCTTTTTATATAGTAATCTTATCTCAGGTCCAACAATACCTTTGATCTCATACTATGTACAACAAAGCTTCTGCCTGTTGGAGGGCTCAGGTTATTAAACCAACAACAAACTAATAGCCACAAACAGAATATATGCTATTGTAGACATCCTCCATTGCCATTATTAGCTAGAAAATGTTGGCAAAAAGTATTAAAAATCAATTATATGAGTCCAAGAGCAGAAACTCCAAATGTCCCTGTGGATATCCATGATGGCTCCAGATGGACTGCAGACGGAGGTATATTTAGTCAGAAGGAAAGGTTATGCTGTCTCCATGCAGGATGGTCTAGGATCCCTTGATGTGTTCTTCTAAATGCTTGAGTTCCTGATTAACCCAGTGCCAAATGACTCTCTTCTCCGAAGGAAATATGGCTATTTACTAGAGCTGACACTTGAAGTGTCTCCTATAGGTACACAGCTTTCATTTTCTCACAATATTCCAAGTATAAATCCAATGTTATTGTATTGTCTCTTGTTTGTGACAGTAATTCCTATAGTTACACAAGGGATTGTATTTTATTCAAGTATTTTCCATTCTTGCAACGTGATAAACCAGGTAATATAGCAAGTAAAAGAAACAAAAGTAATTTGAGGGAATCTGATATTCTTTCCAACTTGCTCATTCAACACAATCTAGGACAAATTACAGAAGGCAAAATACATTAGAGAGGAAAAGGCAGGAAGATGACAAATCCAGAGTTCGCCTTTAGATTGGTTGTACTAAACAGGGTATCTGGACTGCCTGCTAGCTTTTTAATTAAGGCAGACTCTAATGTCTCACTCTCCATCTTGGAGAGGGTAATTTTTAGAAAGAAGTGGTAATGCTCATAGGCTTTGCGTTCTCTGTCACCTACCCAGCACACTTCACAGGTGTTTAACAAACTGGAACTGCAGTCAACTTCATTCAAAAAAGAGGAGAGGGGGTTGTTTAGCTTGTGGTAGCTGGAGTTTCAACACATATTTATGAATATCTGTACAAAATAACTGTCTGCAATAATTTTGTAAGTGTCCTTGACTCTGGACTGTTCAAGGCTCTAAATACAACCTGCAGTTTGTCATGTCAAGATGCCTTAGCAACATTTTCAAAGGATAAAAATCAGCTTAACACATATTTAAAAATCCGTGTTTACACACAGTGAGCATTACTGCCCAGTCTTTTTACACTGTAAGACTCTTGCCCGCAGCACACTGATATGACATCATTGAGGTGAGGATCTGAGCCAATGTGCTCACAAGTTGGTATCTCTTGGAGGTGAACTAGGACCTCAGATGAATGGACAGTGAGTGTTGGGAGTGCACAAGGGACTGACGGCTGCTTGGGCATGTCTTCACTCAGTTTTAGGAGCATAAGGAATGCCTTAACTGGCCTGATAGATACTCTAGCTCCCCTGCACTTTGTCTCCAAAAATGGCATTACGCAATACTGTTTAAGGAGAGTACCAGAGCCTGTCCGTTGTCAGCAGACAAAACTCTCCATGCTCCTCCCAGCATTCACCATCATTGGATTGGGAAAGTTAAAAGGGTACATCCTTATCTGTTCCCTTAAGCATGAGACCATGAATTTGTCTAATCCCTTTTGAAGCTGTTGATGCCATCTGCCACCAAGTCTCCTCTTGCGACAAGATCCTTAAGTTCCTGACCTGTACGGACAATTCTTTATGTGTTTAACATCCAACCAGCTTTAATCTGTGCTCCCACATTCTACTACTGAAAGAATTGGGATGTCAATCACCTTATCAATTGCTTTCATGATGTTGTAAATCTCAGCAATATCTGCTTCAGCCTCATCCTCTGAAACTGAATTTCCCAGCCTTCTTAGTTTTTCCTTGTACAATTGATTCTCCATTGCTTTGATCATTTTGCTTGCTATTCTATGTACTGGTTATATCATCACTAGTCCAACCTGTGGTTGGGAGACCAAAAGTACAAATAATAGTCACAATGTCATTACACCAAGGCTGCTTCTCAACACCATTTCTGGTGATGTCCAACTTTTTGCGGGGCATTTTTCTACCACTGCATAATGACTCCATGATTTCAGAGAGCTGCCAATGATGATCCCGTAATATTTTTCCAAAACTGCCGTTGCCAGCTTCACAGCATCACACAGGCGTAATTTTGATTACTTTTCACTATGTACTTTACCTCAGAGTAATTGTTGCGGTTTCACCCCAGCTGAAAACTAAGCACCACAGAGCTGCTCATTCACACCCACCCCCAGTGGGAAGGGGGAAGATAATTAGAAGAGTAAAAGTGAGAAAAATCATGGGTTGAAATAAGTACAGTTTAATAGTTGAAACAAAAAATAAATAATAATAATAATAATAAATTAATGAAAAGGAAAGTAACAGAGAGAGAAATAAAACCCAAGGAAGACAAGTGATGCAAATGAAAACAATTGCTCACCACCAACTGACTGACTCCCAGCCAGTCCCCAAGCCACAGACCTCCCACCAACCTCCCACCGAGTTTTATTGCTGAGCATGATGTCATATGGTATGGAATATCCCTTTGGTCAGTTGGGGTCAGCTGTTCTGGCTGTGTCTCCTCCCAGCTTTTTGTGCACCCCCAACCTACTCACTGGTGGGGCGGTGTGAGGAGCAGAAAAGGCCTTGGCTGTGTAAACATGCTGATCATGTCCCCAAAGGAGCATGAGGGAATAACGAGACACACCATATCTCCTATTCTCCATTCCTGGGTCATTTTGTTTTTCACTAATGGACAGTTGTGATTTTTTTTTCTCACAGAGAAAGCCAGATTATGTGCATACCACAGAATAAAACACAAACTCTTTGGCACCTTGTCTTGAAGGTTGTTTGACTTCATTCACTTGCTGTAGAGCTTTCTTTTCCCATTGTGTTATTTTAGTTGGTCATGTTGGCCAACTATTTGGGGTAAGATATATTATCAAGAATGGAGAATGTGCCTTAGAACATGACCTGGTTTGAAAGGTTGTACTCGGGGGGGGGGTGTGTGTGTGTGAAATTATATTCCCTTGCATTTTGTTCATCCTTTTGTGAAACTCTGGATTTCTGCTTCCTTTTTATCCTGAGTACAGGACGTGTAAATTTATTTCTCAGTAAATCAGTGATGGGCTGCCAGGTTTGTTGGCAGTGTGAAAGAGGATTGATGGCGTGGGACAAGAAGAATGGAACAAAAGGGATTCTTTCCTGAGTGAAAAAAAAAAAAACCTGTTTTAAATCAATTATGTGACGAGTTGCAAAGGTTCAAAGGAAATGGCAAACCAAAAGCAAGGAGATATTTACTGTATCAATACAACTAGAAGAGAATTGTCCTGGTGCTGGACTGTAGGTAAGTTGCATCTCTCCCACTCCCCAATTCGTCTCCTCCAAACACTAGCTGTGCTTTGCAATGACTGGAGTCTGACTCACCGTACTGTGGATTTCAGAATGAGCCTGTTCTGCCATTCTGATTCCTTAGAACACAGAAAACCCAGATGCAATGCCTGTAACTTATAACATCAAATGACAAAGATCAGAGCAGCAGGAAGAAAGAGAGTGGTACTGAGTTTGTCATGCATTAGTGAGGGGTCAGGATTAGAATTAAAGTCAAAGCATTTACCACTGGGCAAGAGTATGCCCATGACAATTACTAGAGAGCTCCTAGAAACAAGGTAGTCATTACCTTTTTAGTTATTTATCAGACAAAACACAATGAGATACTGTTAAACAAGAACTCTTACAGCAAAAAACGGGCATTTTATCTATATAAGCCAGAGGTTATTACTATGCAAACTTGTTCTGTGCATACTTACTTATATGATAGATATTTTTCCACTTTTACTAATTCTGTGCTACTGCAAATGCATGAAATTAAACATATTATGAGCTTTTGCCTTATAGGATCTGATATTGCCAACCATAATTTCAAATTGAACAGCTGATATTAAATTTCCAAAACTGCATGTCGATCAGCATGCTATTTGAGGTACATTTAAAAAAAAGAAGGCAAATGGAATTAACTGTCACTGAAGGCAAAGTAAATTAACTGTCATTATGAACAAGAGCAAAAAATAAAGATTCTGCCACAAGAAGCAAAGGACTATGGTCCTTCCCACTTAGCTCTACACGCATAACTGATACACCTACATCATAAACCCAATCACTTTAGGTTCCCTCCATAGACCAGGGTACTTTGAAGGGTCAGTTTTGGCGTGAGGTGGGCTGAATCACTTTCTAGAGGTGACTAAGCTCCTAATTTAGGCCTAATGAATCTGGGCTTTTGCAAAGAGGAGCACTTATGAGAGGAGAAAAAAAAAAAACCACCCTGCTTTGAGTTCCTAAGTAGATCATGAAACTCATAATGATAACACACATTGTGCTGTCAAAGAAAAATGAGACGTTAATCGAGTTAAGTGATAGACTGAAAAATACCTCTTTTTTTGAAACAGATGGTGAAAGATAGGAGTTTCAGAGTCTAACAAGCTGAAAAGAGACTTAGGGCCATGATGATACTAATAGCAGCATAAAAAGTTATATGTTATTAAGAAGTACACCTTAGATGAAAGTAAGGTGGTCCATCTTAAGCTGAAAAATATTTGTATGAGGGACAGAAATCTTCAAAGGGAGAAATGCAACTCACTCCCTGCACAGTCTCAGGTGGAAATCACATGCTGATGGAGGGCAAGCCAGCGCCCTCAGTCTTGAGTGGGAGATCTGCTTCATTCATTGTCTGGTTAAACAAGAACATAACTGCAGGATGTGGATTTCTATAGTCTATTGCAAAAGGGACAGCAAGAAAGCTTGTCAAGTCTATCCCAGAGCTACAGGCACAGTGTATCACTGTAATTATTAACTTGTATCTTCAATAAATTTTTCTGGTTGCTGTGGGTTACCGCTTGTCAGTTGGCAATTTTATCAGCCAGGGAATAGAAACAGAGCCCCAAGCTTCAATCCTTTTAAAGTTCTCTTCTTTCAGGCCTTGTTTTTATTATCCACTAGATGACCGTAAACCAACTGACACCACTTGGACAATCATGCTGGCAGTTTTGTGGCTTTTTAGCATAAAAGAGAAAACACCCCGTTCTCTGCTTCTCCTATTCCCTGTGTGTGACCATGCAGGTCTTGTCAATTCTGATCAGGTTGTAGCTCCCACCCTTGCCCATTTGCCTCACTGAATCTGAAAGCTCCCCGCTTTATCCAAGGAAGCATAATCAATGCCCCTATTTCCCACAGCCTTTGATCAATGTTTGATAGGAACATCTCTAACCCAAATCCTCTTGGAGGTAGATCACACTCTCAGCTCACAATGCAAAAGCCAATGAGACAAACTCTACAGAAAGTACTGCCCTTGCATATAAACTTCTGTGTGCTTCCTGGCATGTCTTTTTGCCTGATTTTTATGCCTTTTTGACTGATTTTCTTTTTAAATTGTACTCTACTCAGTTTCAGCTCACCCTCTGACCCTGTGATTTACTTTACTGTTTCACTTGACACTTGAGTGAGATGCAGCTTGTTACTGCCCTGTTCATTTCCATACTCTATGAACAATCACAGGGTCTTTTTGAAAACACTGAGCAGCTGCTCAGCGGTTCATTTTGGATCTTTTGAAATTTTTCCTTTTTTTTCTGGGTGCTTAGTGCTGTCTGCCCCAGTTCTTTTTATCACACAGAAAAATCTGATTGGGCAGATTTTGCTCAGATGTTTGGGAAGGTGAACTGAAAGTAAATGGAGATAAGAGGCTGCCATCATTAAAACTGTTGGTAGTGAGACCTGGGCATCTGGATTTTTCTGAAGGAAAGACACAAAAATGTTAGCAAAAAAAACAGTAGCAGAGCCTTAACTCAGTATGTGCTCGTGCCACCGA
This sequence comes from Charadrius vociferus, assembly GCF_000708025.1. Lineage (NCBI taxonomy): Eukaryota > Metazoa > Chordata > Aves > Charadriiformes > Charadriidae > Charadrius > Charadrius vociferus. The sequence continues at coordinate 1,229,754 of NW_009649619.1, forward strand.
AGGGATCAGAAATCCTCACTGTAAATGTAAGATCATTCTCTGTTCCTTTCTGCACTATTCCCACACTGATTCTACCCCAAAACTACAGGAGGACCCAGGAGCTATCATGCCTATTCCTTAGGACTTCTATTTGCTCTGTGATTACCCAGATTATGCAAATAATAGATATGCTAATTCATAATGCCAAATTTCCATCTTTGGGTGCAACTATCTTCACACAACCTTTCATTACCCTGAAGCATTTGTATTCACCAGGAAATTTATAATTACCTATCATTGAAGGAAGCATCTTAGGTCTTTCAAAGTGAGAGTGAGAACCAGCTGTAATTCCTGGCTGCAGTTACAAATATTCAGCCTCTTTACCTGGGTGGCAGCTTCCAATAAAAACAACTGCTAACAGTTCTCAAATTTAAGCATTTCTCAAGGTCCTTTGAATTCCATTACAATTTTTTCAAGATTCACAATTTACAGTATGAGAAAAAAAAATGAGGAAATTAGTTTTTTTAATGCCTGGTGCAAATTAAATTTAGCTTCTTAAGCATGGACCACTTACTGTAAAAACTCACAGTGTAAAAATACTAAATATAAGAGAACATGAAAGGATAGAGGCAAGCCTGTAGTCTGTAATATACATATACAATATACTCATATTTTCCTAAATTGTAACTTCTGTCTCATCTTTCATTGGAACTCAGAACTATCACTTTCTCTTCCATATTTCAGGATGCTGTCTGGTAGCAGAAACATTGTGCTATGAGCCGAGGGAAAACAACTATTTATTCAGGTGCCTGTGCAATCTAACTACAGCCATCTGAAACACTCTTTGCATCTCAGTCCTTGAGGGCTGCACTCTCACCCTGCAGATGGGCAGAGAGACCAAGAAAGCCTCTGTTACTATAGAGATTCTGAAATGTCACTGTGCCCGAGTGGGACATGAGGGAATGCTGGCTCCTCTTGTCTCCATAGCAACATCCCCACCTTCACCTCCAAGGGTTGTCCCTCGAGGAGCACAGTCGAAGGAGCTCAACAGTAACTTCTGAATTCTGCCCGGCTACCTGAGATGAGCTAATTAAGCATCTATGAAGCACAGCACAATACAAAGAGAGCTGACAGGTGATGCTTGAGGAGGAGATATCTTCATTCACCAGATAAGTGTGAAAAGAGTGTGAAGACAACTTCTACTGTAGCCTCAGTCAGTTTGTATAAAGTAAATTGATTAAGCATTTGAGGGCAGAGGTAGTTGGTAGAAAAACTGATGTATGTGTTCTTACCTTTTATCTGATGTTAACATTGCACTGAGACCAAGGCTGCATATGGTGGTGGAAGAGCCTTTTAGAAGTGTGTAGAACTATACCTAGTTCCCTTCCACCTGCTCAGCTGACATGGGAACGGAAGAATGTAATTCCTGACGCGTGATTTCATTTTATTTTTTTGAACAAAAGTAAGTACTCAATGAGCTGTTGTTTGGGATGGTCTCTGAGGGTCGAGACTCAATGTGAAGCATGAGATGAGGTAACAGCACTCTTCAGCACTGTTCATGCATTGCCTTCACCTTGCTCTCACTAAAGGCAAAAATTTAAATTATAGGTGGACAAGTCATTTTCAATGGCATTAGTAGAGTTTGAATCAGACTTTGTTATCAACAAATAGTTTTAAAACAGAATTCTTGTTAAGACATCATTAGTGTGGATTCCAGTGAAAATTTTATGATACAGTGTGGATATCCAACACATTTATTTATTCTGATGATGTTTGTCAGAAAAACACTTCTTCCCACACTATCATTGCCAGTGACAGGTTTGCATTGGCGGTGCTGGCTACATGCAGTTTTAACTTCCTCAGTTTCTAATATATGTGACCAGAGGCTGATAAGTTAGTTTGCATTAATTTAAGTAATATTTAAAAGTTATAGTAATATAAGATCTAGGACTTGCTATTCATATTCTCTCACAAAAAGATTTATTCTTTAAATAAACCTGTGTGCAATAAACCAGGGTGAAATCTTTAAGTATTATTTGGAACAGCTGGGTTGTGGTTTTTTTTTTCTTTTCAGAATAATTCCATAATAATACCATAGAAGAAATGGTTGGGCTTTTAGAAACACATTTGTTTATGTTAGTAAGTGATGCAGTCTGATCTGCTGAATGTGCTTGCTCTGCAGAGGATGTTCCTTTCTTAGGGTACCTCATGCCTAGCAGAAAAAGCATTAAATGTGCTTGCTCCAACATAATGGGGCTTTTCAAATGCAGATCTACAATGAGTGAGAAAGCGCACCTTTTTTTTTTTTTTTTTTTTTTTCTCTCCCCTTCTCACTGCAGACTCATTCTCTTAAACTCTGAAAGGCTTGCCCTGATGGTGCACTTAACCATCCTTATTCTTATGGTACACTCTTTATCTTGTTGAGTCTTCTCCTTTTTCAATACCCATTCTGTGGGGGTTAGCTTAGGGGATGTGCCATGGATGACAAAACTCTAGAAAATGATGTTTCTCTTACATAGGGAACACAGCTACCATGGGATTATGTATTCTGATATTGTTGCAACAGTCTCAGCACTGTACTGCAGTGGTGGTGTTAAGAGACCTCATGGGACATCTGCTGGTGGATGAGGGCAACCAAGCATGGGCTCCAGAACAGCAAAAGACATGTCAGGAATGGCCGCAGACAGTCGGAGAGGGTCACTGCTGTCTGGGATGCCCTGATGTGAAGGTGCAGAATAACTGGTGAGAGAACCCAGCTGCTGTGACCAGGAGTCAGGTATTAGGGGGTTTCAGATGTTCCCTAGCACTGGTGGGGTCCTCTCTGCCCTGTTCTCATGGGTGTTGGCATCCACCCTGTTATCCAAGTTTTGGTCTGTCTTTGCTTCTTTTACTTTTCTCCCTGGAAATATCTTCCTCACCAGCCCTCCCTTCCTTTTCCCCAAGCTAATTCCCTCCCTAGACTCCTTTGCATTCCCTCTCTCTGCTTCCTCCTCCAAAAAGTCCCAAACAGTTGAATTATTGTAGTATTCCTTGACCCTGCTTGTGGATGGCTCTTCTCCCATTTCCCATGTGAATGATTTTAAATGAAAATTCTCTGGGGCAATGACCACCTTAGATTTGTGTTCATAAAGCACTCTGGGGATCTATTCTTGGATAGCATTAAATACAGCAATGGTAAATTTGACTGCTAATAATATAAGCAAAGGAACAGGTCTACTTTACTGCTGGAAGGCAAATCACAGAGAGTTCACCCTTTCGTTGCTGGTAGTGCTGCTACAATCACATTTTCTCTTGCAAAACACAGAAATAAAACAAAGATCAAAATTACACCTTGAGTCTGGACTTCTTTTTATGTCAGGAAAGCTAAACCCTTTAGGGGAAGGTTGTGTCAGGGAACATTGGCCCTGCAAAGAGTAATAATAGAGTAATAGAATAATGATGTTAATGTACTAAGCACATTTGGGAAGGAATTAAACAGTAAGTGCTGACTTTTGTTCAGATACGTGTGTCTTTCTCTTGTTCTTGCAAATTAGACAGAGCTGTGCTTTAGCGTCTGAGGGCAGATCTGGGAAACTCAATTATACAGAAATCAAACTATTATGCAGCTTTTTTTTCACCAGCTTCATACTGCATTTCTTGTTACTAAGATGGGATAACTTGACAAAGCAGCAGAGAAATTAGTACTGTTTTAGAGTATTATTGAGCATAATGTTCTGGAAATGTAGAGAAGTTATAATTCCCTAAATAATACCAAATAGATCTGCTAACTTCTAAACCCATTTCTCTGAACTAAAAGGCTAAGAATAAAAGTCTTCTGATCATGATCTTCATTTGATGTATTTGGAAACCAAGAGGAGGTCTTCAGTAGTCCATCATGTTCCCTATGGATTAACAGATGTAGACAGTTTGCTAGAAACTTCTAACTTTAATGTAAGCTATTAACTGTCATATTATCATGTACTGATAATAAAGAACAGGGTTAAGAAAAAAGAAAGTAATAAGCAAAAGAAAGTAAGCTAAGAGCTTGTTTTGAACGCAACTTTTTTCTTTAACATTACTGAAAAAAAAAAAAACCCAAAACCCACCAAATCAAAACCCAGCTTATTTATTTAAAAGGAAATAGATAAGAACTTATTTGTGACTCCATAGAACTGCAACTGTTAGAACTATATCCCAGCTCCCTGAATAGCATTGCTGTCATGTCAGTTTTGGAAGAACAAGATGAATTCTTCTATGTTGTACAGACATTCAGCAAACTGTGGGTCTGAATTTTTTAATTCTGGGTGCTTTGAAGTATGTGCTTTTATTGAATATTATTTTCCCTATTTTTCTTTTTCTTCTCTTATTTTTCCTCTTTGTATATTTCATCAGTGCATTTTCCATTATTATTGGAATAGTATTCTATGCTATAAACCAGTGACTTTTTTTTTTTTTTAAACAAGCAGTTGTTGAACAATAGCACTTCTACTTTGTGTGGAGAGTTGAGAGCTGGATTACATTTCTTTCAGTTTTAAAGAAGAAAAAAAGGTAGTTTTGTTGCTTTCACTGTTGTGAAATATTGTAGGAGGGAAATTAACCTCCCACCACACTTCCATTTCTTATTTTCTTAAACTTTCCAAGCCTGATTCACCCATGTATGATTTCAGTTTTAAGCAATGTTACAATGGGTATGCACAGGAAGAAATGCAGGTGGAGTAGCACCATGGAGAATCAGACCTATTATCTTGGCAAGTGACTAATCTCGTGCGCTATAGCACAGCCCTTAAAACAACATCAGACTTTTTTTTTTTTTTTCAGGAAGTAACTTTCTGCTTCAACAGAAGTGCTATTTACCAGCATCCATGTGTTGTCTGAGTTTTCTGGGATAGCTATACTGAGGTTTATTTAAATAAAACAGGACTCACAACTGGATGAATACCAGAGGTAAGAAGTTTACCCTTAGTAAAAGTTGGCAATTTTACAGAGCAAAAAGGAGTGGAATGCAGATTGGGAATCTGCAGCGATCTGTGACTAGGACCAAAAATGGACTGCCCAAAATATTGTGAAGAAGGACTCTTTGTAGCATTTCCAGATGGAGCAAGTCAACAGGAACCTTGTGAAATTCAGTAGAGATGCAAAATCCTTTCCTTGGATGGAGGACACTAACTGGTAAAGAGCAGCTCTGCTGTAGAGGGGTCCTGGTGAGCAGCAACCTGAGGATGAGCCAGCTCTGGCAGCAAAGGTGCAAGCAGCACCTGGCTCATATGAACAGGAACAGGACCAGTAGATTGAAGGAGGTGATGATCCCCCTCTACTCAGCACTTGTTAGACCACATTGCATGCAGCTTTGCCCCCCCAGAACAAGACATCCATAAACTGCAGCGAATTCAGTGAAGGATCACCAAGATGGAAATGGGGCTGAAGCACCTGTTCTACGAGAACATGCTGAGGGACCCTGGCTTGTTCAGCCCCCAGAAGACACAGCTTCAGGGGACCTAACAGCAGCCTTCCCTTACCTGCAAGGAAGAGAAGACAGAGGCAGGCACATCACAGTGCTGCAGGTGGGAGGAAGAGAGACAATGGGATTAAGATAAAACAAGAGAGGTTCAGAATGGGCATAAGGAAGAAACCTTTTTCCCTGTGAAGACAGTGAAGCAGTGGGACAGGCTGCCAGGGAGGTTCTGCAGTCTCCATCTCTGGCGATTTTCAAGTTCCGACTGAACAAAGCCCTGAGCAGCCTGAGCTGACCTCAGAGCTGATCCAACTTTGAGCAGGAGGTTGGACTAGAAACCTCCTGAGGTCCCTCCTAACCTAAAGGACATTCTTTGATCCTACTGGAGCAAAAGTGGTCTAGAGTAAAGAGGTGCCATGCCAATAGCTTCTAGAGGTGTTGAGATACCAGTTCTGGTGCGAGAGCAAAATAACCTCCTGTTTGAACACAAAATCCTCTTTTAAATACCACCCCCCTCCACAGTCCCCAATATTAAGCTGTTAAGAGATTTTTTGTGACTATAACAATATCTAGGGGATGTGGCAATTCACAATACTGAAATCTGAAATGTTTGAGTAGCATCAGCAATTGACAGAATCAAAGCATGGGTCAGTATGCTATTTCTGATTCATCATCGTACTCAATTATCACCATCTTATCGTGTTTTAGGAAAGAACCTGAAAGCTGCCAAATTCTGTTGCTTAAGAAAATCTGTTTCGCGTTTATAAGTATATGCATTAGTTTACAAATTTTCTCTATCCAGATGGATTTTTCACTCGCTTGTACACTTACAAAGGGTGGAAACAAAAAACACTGTTCCAAATGTACTGCCAAACGTAGTCTAAATTATATTGGTAAAATACATCTGCTTTCTTCACTGCATGACAAATAACCTAACTTGTAGCACAAGAATCAATGTCATAGCCGGCCTGCTTTTCATGTTTATATGGCTGAATAGTTTTAGTTTCTAACAGAGCAAACAGCTGTAAAACCAGCTAGATTACTTCTTACATTTATATGAAAAAATAGTTTTAGTTTCTTAAACAGCTGTTAAAATACTGATAGGACTTCAGATTGAATTTATTTATTTTTCCTACCCTTTCCCAAATGAGACTCCTTGTCTCTTCTCCTTGTAGGTTAAACAGAAGTTCAGAAGAGGGGAAAGCACATTACTCCATTTGCTGTGGTGGTTTGTATGCTGTCCTGGGACATACTGAAGCCCTTGCCATGCTGCCTGCGTTAGCGTCCAGCTTTGTGCAAACTGTGTGGTCATGGAGATTAGGGGACAACTGATGTTGCTGCTAGCATCTTTTAGAGGTGCTCCTCAGGATCTTATTGCTCAAGAGAAGGGTAGGAAACACCAGGTTATAATTCTTTATAATTCCTACTGATTCCTACTAGTTCCCTGGACAAGCAGTGGAGGAGAACAATGGTTGTTTTAGGTAAACTGCTACTACCACTCCTGGTCTTCACAGATATCCCAGTTACTCTTCCATTGACTTGACAAGAAACTTAAGCTCTTATTTTAGAAGAAATATATTACCTCCTACTTCTTCCCTACCTTGTCCTCCAAGGATAGTTTGGTGCTTTAGCAAACTCAGCCTCACCAACATTGCCTTTATTCCAACAGCTATTGTTTTATGGCATTCTGTAGTCTTATTTACATCATTTTAGTGATTGATAGGATTTTCTAACCATTACCTCAAGATGTTATTGAGATGGAATCAGAGGTTGTCAGCTTTGATATTGCATCCTTAAGCCTTTGCTGAAGAGCCACTCAAGGGAGTGTCAGAAATTGGTGGCTTAGCAGAGACAGGCTTTTAAAAAAGGTCAGACAAAATCAGAGTGGACTCTTGAATATATCTCAAGTGGACACTTAAGACAAGAGCTTTCTTGGACAAAGGGAAATTAAAGGACATTTAGGAACAAAGACTCCTTGATGATGATTTGTTCTATTTAGCTGTGGGGTTTGAACAGACAAACATTTAGCTTCACCTGAGCTAGACATGAGACCTGAGAGAAATGTTAGACCAGAGAGAAATGTTAGGAACCGTTGAGCATCCCAAGCCAAACAGCAATCTCTGTCTTTGAGTATTTGAAGTTTAAATGCATAAAGAAAAGAAAAAACTGCCTCCAAAAATTACCACCATAGATTTACTTACAGAGTATCATGCTTTTACAGAGGTCACAAACATCAAAACTGAGAAGGGCAAGCTCAGACTACAAGATTGTGTTCTAGAAGCAGCAGTTCTGAGAAGACCTGAACGTTAATGGCAGATAACCGCAATATGTTCTACCAGTGAGATTTGAGGGAATGGAAGCTAAAAAAATGTTAGGAGGAACAAGAAAATGAGATTTCCTTGATTTCTACAGAATAGTTCTTCCAGGTTTTGAGCCCAGACACGAAAATAATGTTGTAAAATTGCTCAAAGAGAATTACCAGGCTAAGATAAAGTCTGGAGGATACTCTACTCTGAGACTGCTAGAGAGGGGAATCTTCAAAAGAAAAACAAGCTAAAGTAAGTCACAGGAAAAGCAAGTTAAGATATCAGTCTCAACTCAGAGATGCTGCACAATCTTAATCTCGCAGGATTCAGCACCGTGATCATACATGTGAAGACTGCAGTTTGCAGTTTATAAAATAAATATTTAAATACCTGCCTGTAAATCTGGTTTCAATCCAGTAGCCAAATATTACAGCTATGAAAATGCAAAGTGCAGTATTTTTCTCTTCATGCTCAATTAACCAATGAAATACTTGCTAAAGGGGGTAGTAAACTCACTGTTAGTTGAATCTTTTGCTCAAGATTGAATTCTTTTCCAAAAATAGGTTCTGGGTATGTTAGGCATTTATAAAGCTGTGTTTGCTGTAGAAATTATCAGTGGAGTTCAATGACCTGTTTTATTTAGAAGGTCAGTTGAATGATCAATTTTGACTCCCTGATTTTAAATTACAAAAAAAAAAAATCTATAAAATTTGGGATTTAGGCTGTACACATTAAAATGAGGTATCCTGTTTAGGATAGAAAAGATTTCAAATTCTTGTTTTACTCATGCACTTAAATGAATTCAGTTCTCAGAAGTAACTGTAATTGAAGAAATACCATGTAACATGCTTATTTTTCTATGCAAATGTGCCCCCTATTTCCTGACATTTCTGCAGCGGCAGTAGGACCAAGGGGCTGTGGTTACTCTTTTCTCAGCAATCTGTACTTTCAGGACCACACTGCCAGCTGGGATTGCAGATAGGATTGGCTCCATGCTGCCTGGCATGTGGAGCAACATATATTGTACTATTTGCCTATAATTTAAAATTAGTATTTATAATATAGCCATTGAAGTGGGAAGGAAACTACAGGTTCCTGTTTATTTCTAGCAAGAAAATTACCATGGGGCTACTTTTTAAACCAGCAGCAACCTATAAAAATTAAAATTAGAAAGTCAAATGAGGCTAATTTCCCATTCCATGGAGTTTATCAAAGGCTTATAGCTGTAATCAGTGGCTGAAACAGAAAGACTGGTAAAAGCTGATTTGCCATCTGAGCACTTCAAATAAGTACCTTGGCACTTTCTGTGGAGAAGCAGAACAGAACAGAGATTTAACATAACTTCCAAATTTTCATTCGGATACTTCTTCATCCCCTTCTGACCATTAGCGCAGAAATGAGTATACTTTAAAGGGCCATTTTCTATAGCATTTGACTGTGAAAAGGATTATTTAGCACTAACAAGAATGGCAGAAGCTGTCCTGTAATGTGTTAAAAAAGATGTTAGGTAAGACTCTCAGCTAATTTTCTTTAATGCAATTGTCACTGATTTCAGTGAAATTATTCCTACCTTGCAGTTATGGTCAGAATCTTTGTCTTTATTTCCGACAGTGGACATATTTTAGCCTTAAGTTTGCAAGATAACTCTAATTAAATATCTGCCTCAGCTGATAAAACTTGGACTTCATCAGAGACAGCGAAAGCAGGGTTTTTCAGCTGAAATCCACTATGTGCAATGGATTTTGTGCAATGGATTTCACATCTGATGGATGTAAAAGGATGTTCACTCTAATTGCATTACCATGAAAGGGTTTTAACCTTTTCCTCTAAATGTACTTTAATATAACATTGGTCAATGCAGAAGCAGTGAAGGAAATTTCAGGGAATGTCATTAATTGATCCAACAGTAACTAGAAAAACAACAATCATCAATATGGTACAAGAAGAGCGAGGAAAACTTGCAACAATTTCTGAGTATATATCACAATACATTGATTAGTTGCATTAAAGGAAAATTCAGTAATATGCAGTTAGAAATATGAAACGTTGTTAGTAGTGAGGGTGAAAACTCATTGGGACAATTTACTGGGTATACGCTGGATTATCTGCCCCTCGTAGCCTTTAATTAGGACTAGGTACGTGTCCTTAAGATTTTGGGGCTTGATAAAGATGTTTGTGATTTTGATTCTGTGGCCTGTATGACAAAGAAGATCAGACCGGATTATTGTGCTGACCTCAGCTATTCCTAAAATATCTTAGGCTCCTCCACATCTAAGTTACTTTCACCATTATAAAACTGAAAAATGATAGATTTCATGGAGCTATGGCAACATGGAGCTATTTTACAGACTTACTTACGAGAGAAATATAGTATTCTTTGCAGAAAGCTCAGGGAAATATTGGAGATGGAAGAATATTTTCCATTCACATCCTCAGCTCTTTTTAGAAAGTTACATACTGATAAAGTGGTAGAATATGAGAGAGAGGAAAAGGAAGCTCACAGGATCGCACCATGTGCTTGTGATTCAAAAGATAAAATACAATGAAAACTAGAAAACCCAAATTGACAGATTCAAACTAGAATGGCAAACAGATAATTTTTTTCCAAATGTCCACTCATGGCATCAATTAAGGAAGCCCAAATGAAAGTTTTATGTACACTGCACAACCCCTGTCAGATGTCATGCGGACTCTAGGAACTCCAGGACCCATAGTGCTCTAGGAATCAGCTAGACACAGCAACAATTTATTTTTCAAAGCAAATATGAACACTTGCCAGGTCGATTTAATTGTATTGCAGGAAAGGGCATAGGGAAGCCTTTGTGCAGAAGGATGCAGAAGGATGCAGAAATGATAGGCATGAAGGGTCAAACTAGGTCGGCTGCATCTAGACTGCAGGAAAGGAGCGCTCTAGGACACTCCTAAATCTCCTTTTTTCCAGTCATCTCAGCTGGGCCCCCTTTCAGCTCTCTCCCCTGGTGCTATCCCAGTTTCTGTCCCAGGAAAGTCAGTGATGTTTGGGACAGTGCTGTGTGCAAGTCCCATCTCGGTCCTGGGATCTCTCAGAACACAGAGATAAGAAACATAGGTACTAAAGTTTAATAAACAGCAAGCTAATAAGTTCAACAGGAGATGTGCACCCTAAACACCTTTAAAGATTTGGATTCTTTTAATCTGTAAACAAAATAGATGTCTGGAGGTGTGGGGACTGGGGGGAGCGTGAGTGATGGGATATTTTACCCGCACAGGTTGCGTCACTGGTCAGGCTTTCATGCGCTACTTTCATGGGGAGCCTGCACTCATTTCTGAAGCCAGAAGCGAAGACCATTTTTAATTCTGTTTCTTCCAAGATCTGCTAAAAATTCCGCCGGCACCTACTCTGCTGACACAGAACAACTCACATAACCCCAGCGTGGCTATTCTTTCCAGGGAAAGGCCAATACTGACCTGTTCCACAGACTGACATTCTTCTGCACTCCAACAGCTTTGATTTTTGTTGCAGTATCATGTTTCAAGTAACTGAGCATCACCATAAATGGAGCACATACAGGCAACAAGGAAAGAATACTCCGTTACCAGTATGGGAGTATTCCTTTATAAAGACCCTTCTCCTTTGACTTTTCAGTTCTGAGAATTATAATTCCTAATTCTACTGAGTAGTGAAGTCATGGACCCCAGAGACATACTGCTTTCTTGGACCATTATTATCCCTCTTTCTCACTAATTCTTCAATGCTCTGCAGGTAACAAATGACCTGCCTCTCTTATTCTCAAGAGAAAACCAGCTTATCACCTTTACTGTTACCAATCACCTTTTCTTTCATGTGGTCAGACTGATTAACACTGCTAATTAAAATCAGAGCAGTTGTTCTCAGTCTTCATTTAGCTTTGAACTTTCCAACTCGTTTTGGCTGCAAAAAAGAATTTATGCTCAAAAACCTGTGATGTTTTTCCAACTACACTAGTGATCTAATGAAGGATATGACCCCTCTATATAAAACTTGTATTTTAAATTACATGTGCTGTAAATTCACATTATTAAGGTTATCCTGCAGCTGGAGTCCCCAGTTTTCACAAGGGAGATTGCATCATCAGACCTCAAACTTGAGACCTCATATCTGCTTTGTCAGTAGACAAATGATCATTTTTCTGCACTGAAGTGAAATCAGTTACTACAATGACAGCTACTACATGAGACCACAACCACAGCTTATGGATAGGTAGGTCCTAGGTTTCTGACACACAGATGAATGCCCTCAAAAAGATCTGAAGTTGCCAACATATTTTATACTGCTGGTGCTGTCAACCCTACTGCAATTAGTACTATTGCTTAAACATGCTTTTGTGAACTGCAGAAAACTGACACAAGGTATATGTGTTGGGTTTTTATACAGAATAGTTTTGTGATCTAAAGTGTCTTTGTAGAACACAGTAAGATTAGACCTTAGGCTTATAAATCACACACTTGAAAAAATCTCTGCGTATTTTCTCTGAGTACGTAATATCTTATGGCTTCAACAGAAAGTCATTGAAATCACTAGGAACATTTATGTCAGGAGGACTGCTCTGTGGGAGTAGATATATAGCAATTTAGATACAGTAGATATGCAATAATTTGCCTATATCTCTCTGATTTTTTTACTTTCTGTTTGAAAAGAAGTGTTCCAAATTGAAGCACAGACCTTCTGCTTTGCTGGTGGCATTTTGTTCTATACTGACAAAACATCACACTCCATCATTCCCCCTCATTGGTATGGTAGAGAATGGCAACTAAGGCAAAGTAATTCTTAAAACAGCCAGGAATATTTTTGGCATTTCAAAATGAGAGCACTTTTGTTTTAAAGTGAGACTACAAATGTGAAAAATAAAATTTATAGGTTTTAGACTTCAGGAAAGATTTGTGAGAGCTGCTAGCATATTAATACAGGAGTATATGGTGGACTACCAATGTGACATTGAGGGCAAGGTAGAATTTCAGCTTCAATCTCTATGCATAATTATACATTTTGAATTCAAAAATAAATCTTTTTAAGTAAGCAAGAGCCGCAGAATTAAATGTTTTTTTGAATTAATTGACTGTCACTGAGTAGAAATACTCATGCAGTCTACATATTATAGGGGAGAGGTACAAACTCTGTGCAACAAATGATTACTTCTAACTGATAGCCTCCAAACTCCATGTAGATTCATCTAAACTGTACAGTTTTCACAGTCTAAATTTTTACACTAACCTGCATTTTAAGAACAACTTTCTGATTCAGGTCACCTTCCTTCCAGCTGCTCTTAGGCCTGCAAGCTCTTCTGGCCTTTGGAGCTTGCAGACCTCTGCTTTCTGAGTACATTTAGCTGTAAGCTAGGCGGTCTTGGGTGTTCTTTGTGGGTTACGATACACAAGCTAATGTTCTGGGGAGCCCTTGATGAAGAGGATGATTCTTAATGGATATTACCCACTTGAGTAATCTGGAGTGCAAAGAAAACCCAAACTTCCCTATATTGTGAGTGTAACCTCATCATGAGCATATAGACCATAATATACAGTGAGGTCATAATTTTTCCCTAATCCTAATGTACAAATTTCTTTTTAATATTTAAAATGTCCTTGGAGTAATTCTCACATTTCATTTGGTGTATGATATAGATGAATCATTTTATTGCATGATTAATTGCAATATTACCATGTGCTTCCCATTAAACAGATTTCTAATACGCACAGTAGCTTTTTCAGTGTAAAGTTTAAAACTGACATTACCTGGGTTCCTGCCATCATGATCCTTTCTAAACCAACAGTACGTAGCAGCTAGAAACACAGAAAATCAGCAATCTCAGTTTTATATCTTCTGTGAACAACATCTGCCTTATTAGAGGGAGGACAACCTCACTCTGCTGCCCTGACACAGTGTTCCTTTGTTTCTCCAATTTGTTTCATGGTGGGTTGAATGAGTGCCATTCTCTGGATCGTATTATGATTTTAGCGAGGAAACAAATTATTTGGGTTCAACCGCTTCTCAGCTTCAGCTTACTTCTCCACTTAAACTACACTCACTGATGACAACGAGATTTAAAGTAAAACAATTGTGTTCTTCCACCCCGGGGCATTTGTTTTTAGTGTAAATAATTCATTGAAACACAGATTCTATTTCACAGTTGCTGCCATCAGTCTTTTTTTTACTTTTTAAATAACAAATGGTATTTTTGAGAAATGGCTTACATAATGGAAAGTCACTCCCATTCTTCTTCAGCCAAGCAGCATGAATTATGTATAAATAAACAGATAATGCATACCTTTTAAAAGGCATCAGGACTTTCCACAGTAACACTCCACCTCAACAGAAGACGAGCACCTCTGTCTCCTTATCTACATCTGCAAGGGGGCTAATCTTCCTCCCTTTGCTTTCTTCTTCTCTCCTGGCATAGGACCAGCCAAACTTTCAGTGTCCCTGAGGAATACAAAGCAACTGCTGTTCTCACCTGGAAAAAAGTAGGGGGTGCTGGTGGGGAGGCAGGAGTCCTGCTGAGAAACCTGGCCAACAGCTTCTAGGTTTGTGTAAAAAGCACAGGTGTTCTGCGTAGCAGAAATGCACATGTAAGAGAAGGCATAAGATTTGCTAATGGTTTAATGAGCATAATTAACCCTGTAACACATTAATATATAATTTGAAATGTTTGCAACAATGATGGTTTGGCATCGTATGTCCTTGAAGGCAGATTATATTTTTTAAGATACTTAGGAAAATTACTGTTTGACAACTCTGTGACAGCTGATACTGTAACAGTGGAGTGATGTAACTGCAGTGTTAACAAGCACTCCATGTTTTGAAAAAGGTCTAATTTGCAATTATCACTTAGAGGAGCACACGTGCATCGGACAGGTTAAGGCCAGCCACGTGCTTTGTGATGTAATTGCAGGAGCTGCTTCCACAGGATAACATCTCTGCTGTCTCTCATGTGCTTTATTCTGGACAAGCCAGAGAGACTGAGTGTATTTTGTTAAAAAACTTACTTGATTTTAGTAACAAAAGGCATTGAATATGCATCAGGTTGTTTCTACCATGAATACAGACAGCATTTTATTGCATAATTTCCGTGTGGCTGGATGACTGCCCAGGTAAAGGATGGCTCTTTGTCCGGGCTGTCTTTAACTAACAGTCATGGGCAGGTAATAGCTAGGTTGCCCGGTAAGCAGGATTTTCAGAATATGCTGAGTTAATTTATTATCTCAGATGGGACAATCAAAACTTGAGACTGTCAAAATCACCTGCTCCCAGTCACGGGAAAGTCTGAACACTGTACTCACGTGTATGGGTCCATCTGCACAAACTGACATTGGTCAATCAATTTCCATGAAAGCTGGTAAGCAGTTACCATTCTGAAGAAAACCCTCATTTCATCTTGATGAATTACATGCCAACAGGCCAACCTCTGCAAAATAGCATTAGTGGAGATCAAAATCACAGTTAACCAGGAACAGCAGTAAATTAAAGAAAAACTTATGCAAATAAACTGGAATGAGTTTGACTGTACCTGCATGTTTTTCCTGAAGTTATAACACTAAAATATTGAACTTCCAGTTTCCATAGCAATGTGTCAGTGGTGCTCATAGAAAGCAAAAAGACCATCATTTTCTCAAAGTAAAACAAATTCCCAAGGAAACAAGAACAGATGGAGGAAAACAGAAACATCTTGAAACCACTCATACTATTTAGGCATGGGAGAACTTAACAAGTTTTAGGGGGCTGGTTTGAATAAGCACGTAAACATCTGACGTCTCGTTTGTGTCTTATTCAAACTGCCGCAGGTCTCAGATGCTAGTACTAACACAGGTTTCCATCTTCCCATTTATTCTTAACAGTTTCTCAGTAACCACTGGTTCAGTCCCCAGCTCAGACTGTCTCTCTGCTACAGGTTAAGGGAAATGTCTGCTCCCCTCTGCTTAGAGCCTGGGAGGCCACTTCTGAAATACTTTTTGGGTCTCCGTACAAGAGATGGATTGACAAGTCCAACAGAAGGTCCCTGAGAGGTCTGGGGAGCTGGGACACATGATGTGTGAGGAGAGACTGAGGACTCTGGGATTATCCCTCCTGGAGAAGGAAAGGCTGAGAGGGAATGTGGTTGCTCTCTGTACCTTCCCAGTAAAGGGCTCTAAGGAGAAGGAGCCAGGCTTTTCTCACAGGTGACTGATGGCCATATACTGCAACAAGGAAATTCTGATTGAGGGGGGAGGGGGGAGGGAGGAAGGAGGGGAATCACCTTGAATATGTGCCCACTGAGGCTGTGGAACTGCTGTCCTGGGGGGGTTTCAAGACTGAAGGGGGCTAGGCCCTTGGTCTAACTGTGAAGTGAGCCCTTCTCTGTGCAGGATGTTGGACTGCATGAACTGTAGAGGTCCTTTCCAACCTAAACTGCTCTGTAAGTCCATGATTTAATTCCTCTTACACTTCAACAGTCACCTTCCCTTTCCTCAGCTTTCTGTCACAAGACGCAGTGGAAGGACCCAGCAACGGGAAAGCTGACTGAGGCATCCCTGCACAACAGGAGTAGGACAACAGCCTCCCTTAGAAGAGGTGTATGGCATTTTCTTCTTCCCACCTGGCTCCACGCAGTCCTTGCAACAGGGCAGGTTCTCCAGGGACTTTCTCCTTGTTTGTAATCCTATCACCTCTTAAGGAAGACAAACAATGCCAGCCAGATGACATCTGCAGAAGTTAAGGTACCTAACAATATTTGACCATATTGCTGACCCAGCAAAGACCCCAGCTGATGTTAGTTAGCTCTGAAGTTCTCATTGCAAAGCCTGAGACTGCTTCCTACCTCTCAACCCTTCCTTCAGATCATAATTCAGATGAGACTAATCTCCTCAAGGAAGAGGCTTTTTCTTTCTATTGCCAGTGCCTGGGTACATGCAGGGGCTGTGCAAATGAGTAACACTAATCAGGAGGAGCGAATGCGTTACTGAACTGAAATGATTAATCTCACTGCAGTTGTTGGGTCGTCTGGCTGCTACAGACATCGTGGCACTGAGTGTAACACACCCATACACATGGCTTTTGCCTTCAGGTAAAAAAGAAGTCATTTTGCATTTCAAAGTGCAGGAAGCAGAGTGTTAGCTGTGTTCTGAACACAGCTAAAAGATCATCTTACAGGAGGTGGGAGAAAAAAGAAAACAGAGGGCTTCGCATAGGGCATTTTTTGACTTTCTAATAGCATATTTACAGTACAGCTGGCTTAGTTGATAGGCACTGTAATGACCGTAATCTTTCTTCTTTTTTTTTTTTCTTCTGTGATCTACTACAAGCATGCTTATTCAAGACTTGAAATCTGCTGAGTAGTTCAGCTGTATTATACGTTGCTGGCTTAAATAACAAGGCAGCTGAAAACCAAAAGAAAATACATATAATATCCCCATTGTCCTGAGCTAAAATTATGTATTTTCCTTGGAAAACTGCAGGTTCAATAGAACTGGAGCTTTATTGTTATTAAAGTATATATTCTGTTTTGGGAATGGTGCAGGAATGACTGACAGACCTTCTTTACTCTGAGGGTAGTGGGAACAGTCCTTGCTCCAGCTAAGCATATAAATACCACTTAACACTGTGCTGCAGTTTGGAATAAAAGGTGTCAAGTGTCTTTATAACTCTGTGACTATTCTTTAGAGGTATATGTTTGCTACAGATGCAGGTGACCTGAAGAAATGTCTCTGTACATAAATATTTGTCTGTATTTTCCAGCAACGCCAGTCACTTCAGAAGGAGTTTCTGCCTCTCCCTGCTTTGCTTGTAAACTCATAAATACCCTGGGGATCAGGGAATCCAGGAGTCATTATAATATGGATACTGACAAATTATACTTTTCCATGAGAATTGTGAATATTTGGCTTTCAAGCGTGGAATAAGATAAAACGTGGTGACGGTCTAGGTTTGCTTCTCAGTGTGGGGTTTCTTCATAACTGCAAGTGAAAAAGAAGCGATGCAGAACCAGGTATAAACCTCAGAATATCTTCCCACTTGAAGCTTGTTCCACTCTTGGGAAGACAAGCTGCTCCCTGAGGTTCAAAAGCAAGGAAGATAACACTTAAGGAGATCCAGTTGTTGCACTGAAGGGAGCTAAACCTTTCATGTCCATTTTGTAATGAAGTGCAGCGTTTTTAATGGGGACAGGGCATCTGCAAAATATTGATAACTAATCGAATGCAGGAAATGAAATACGCTCTCTGGCACAACCTTGCTAAATCTAAACTAGCCAATGCATGGTGGCCAAATTAAACTCTCAAGTGCAGAAAAACAGATGAAGTTGCCTTGATAAGATGAGCTTTCTGAAATTGGGTAATCTTTACCTTCTTAAATGGTCCCATTGGTTTTTGGTGGAATGGCTCCTCAAGTGAGTCCCCTCTGTAAATATGTAGGAATCTGGCCCTTTCCAAGACAAATTTGGGAACTATTCAAATTGATAGGGAAAAAATTGTGTTTACTGGACATCAAGAAAATTTAACATAGGTGAGAGACAAGCAGGATTACCCCTTGAGGAATTGCAACAGCAATTCTGCGGATAAATATCACAGGCTTAATGCAAATAACAAAAGGCACTGATAAGTGTCAGAATTAGCAGCAGTATCATCTCAGGTTGGGTGTGTGGTTATAAGATGTCTCACTGTTGTTGTTTTCTGTAAACACAAAATTATACATGGAGGTAAAAGAAACCATGTGCACTACTGACTCCTGAAGAAAACTTCAGGACATTTCAATTGTGTTGGGATGAAGCCCTTGTGAGAAGCTGGGGAGACTGGGAGGGATGGTGAGGAAACATCCCTCTGCACCTGGCTGAGGGTAAGGGCACTGAGCTCACACGCTGGGTTTCTGCTGCTGGGAGCAGAGCTTCTCCCCTTCCAGGCTGAGAAATGATGCAGGTGCCGTACGTCTCTGGCTCAGCTCTCTGCAGATGAGGGGCAGGGATTAGCGACAGGGAAGTTATGGGGAGAAAAAAAAAGATGAAAGTAAAATAAAAGGAGAAAACCACAAGAGGAGGAAGAATGACAGAGAGAAGCAAGGTGGGTGGGTGGGGGGTGGGGGTGGAAATTATTGATATGGAGAGAACAACTAAACCAATTCTCTTTTCCTTCCTGGCCTACTTCATATCTGAAAATGTGCTTTTTGAGCTGCCTTACTAATTCTTCTCCTGGAAGGCAACACAATCTCCATCCACGCCCGCCAGCAAGGTTTCAGACCAGAATCTTCAATGGCAAAGAGTAGACCTCTTGGGAGCTGCTTAGTTTGTTTGATTTTTTTCCACACAAGCTGAAAGAGAGCCGACATTAACTGCCAAGACTTAACACTTTTTAACACAGGTTGGTGTAGAGGCAGGAGTCAGAGCCCAGGGTTAAGATGCTCCTTGCTGGGCACAGGGCAGTCACGGCTGCATCCCTGCTGTGTGTGGTGCAGCAAGCAGCACACCCCTGGTCCTAGCCCTTTGCTCACTTCCTTCACACTCCCTGAAATAAAAATGCCTTTTTTTTTAAAATAAAAAAGCCCAACAAGATAGCAATAAGGTATTTATTCCGATAATAAAACTTCAATCCAGATAATAATTGTATTTTTTTCTAATTTACAATGTCATATCAAACAGTGCTGGAGATCATTATGGGGAAAAAAAAAGTCCACTTGCTGTTGAATCCAAAATAAAAATTTAGTTACTAATCTCCACACCTGTGCCTCAAATCTCATGCGCATTCAGTGCACAAACGTTCAGTTCAGTCATGATGCTGTTTATAAAGGATGAACAGTTTTTGAACAATTTCTCTAATGTATTAGCTTAAAAAGGGCTTTATTCAATGTCAACACAAACTACACACTGCCTGAAAGATGGAAAATGCCACTCCTCTGGACTGCAGGCACTGGAGCGTGCACTTCCCTTCAAGCTTGCAGCCTGGTAACATCAAACAGATTTGTCCTATAAAGCGATGCTTCGCTGAATTTGGGCCTGATTCAGGGCACGTTTCGTGCGGACTGCAACATTTTTATTCCTGATGCCATTCATCTGGGAAGACTGATGTGAAAAAGTGATATTGAAAGGGGTGCACAGAGGAAGTCTGAGCTCCAGAGGACTGTCTGGCTCTTATTGGGGTCACAGCGGCTCGTGACGGCTCATGGGGCTGGGACAGTCGCAGCCTCAGCCACATGCATGTGGAGGAAGCAAAGGTCAAGAGATCAGCTCCGTGGGAATAATGTAAGTCACCTGGCTGTGACACTGATGCATAATAGGTAAATAATGAGCTGAATGTCTTGTTCGTCGCAACAATTGGAAACATACATTGCAAACTGAATCCAGCACAACCCTTTACTCCTCTGGCTGTCAACTGGAAGCAGTTTATTGATCATATAAATGTAAAACAGTGCCTATGAGACATTAGCATAGGAGGAAGGTATGGCTGCTTGGCATAGCTGGAATGACTGCTTCTCTCAGCACTTTATCCACTTATTATTTTGGATACTCATTTGATCAGCTGATTTCACAGGGAAGAAGGCACAAATGTTTCCCATAGCTGGGGAAAGTGAAAGAGTGCAGAGCTACTATTTTTCCTGACTCATAGGGGTAAAACAGTTCAAATCTGAATTCCTATGTATCCCAAGGGACAGTTCACAAAACCCCTTCTAAGTAACTGGATATAATCAGGTTATTATTTTTAGCTCTTTTACAGCTATGTTTTCCACTCTATTTTTATTGAAGTTCATCACGCCAGGGTAAAGAAAAGGGACCAGTGATGAGTAAACTATATTTAACTGTCACAAGAACCAAACTTCAACATCTAATGCTGCTGGGGCTACCCAACGCCTCTGTGCCAGCATCCTCCTGAGAGAGCAGACAGGCAAGAATCTAACTTTAAAACAGGATGCTTCACATTGTCAAATTTCTGTTTCAAAAATGGTTCCTGTGTCCCCCTTTGCTACACTGTGCTCTGAGCCTTGATGGCGTGAACCGCAAATTGGCTGTCGCATACCGGAGCAGAGCCCGTCACACACCCCTGCACTGGGGACTCCCCATCACTATAATTTCCCTTGAGTATGCAGAGGATGTAGGCATGCTGTTTGAAAAGGCATTTGTTGCAGTTTGGCTCCGTTTGTCTTTAAGAGCCTTCTAATTTATTTTTTTGTTTATTTATCTCACAACCTTGTGCTTCTTGAAGAGGATGGAAATACTTTTCCCATTTATTAGCCTTGTCTAATCATTTTGAAAACTGCTCTGTACATTGTATCTGTTGCAGTGAATTACTTTCCTCAATTATTAATTTCTGCCATCAATCACACTTTATCTTTTCCACAGCTGAAGAAATATCTTGTCACTTTTTGTATGGAACAGTACACCAATTAAATTTGATTTATACTGTTACATATTACATTCAGTTAAATTTAATGCACAGGGTATAATTTTCACTTCTCAAAGCCTTAGGAATAAAATCAGATACGTTTTCATTGGTAAATGATAGGTTAAGCAGAACCTCCACAACATCAGGCATAAAGAAAGCAAACACCATAGTTTCTCTCATTGGTTTGTGACAGCCAAGATACTGAAGCTCAGAGATACTGTTGGTAATTCTCATGATAATTTAAAATTATTGCACATTATACTCTCACTTTATCACTCACCACAATGACTATGCTGGAATAAAACACAACTTTATTTTAACTGCAGAACACAAGTGTTTTTTTAGAATTTGAGTTAGGTTTTTTACTGCTTGCCTTTATTCCTTTCTCTCCTTCTCTGCTCCTACAACTGAATCTCCGTGTTTATGTATTTTTCCCTCTTCCTGAGATTTCCTACTGAGGGAACATTTAACCTTTTTAAAATCTATGTCTGGACACAAAGAGGAATAGCCATTAATATCAGTTTCATGTTCAGTCTAGCATTATGAATTCTGTCAGCTTCTCCAGCTACTCAGCCCTTGGATATGAGGATAGAAAGCAAAATATGAATACTGAAGAAAGGCAACAAAAATAGCTCAATGACACAAACCGCTATATGATAATATAGGAAAACTTTGTGAAAATGAATGGCTGAAATAGAATATTTCAGAACAAGAGACAACTGCAATGAGAATTGTACAGCTGAGATGAGGATCTTGGCATATCCATAATTCTCTTTTTGTCAAGTTATTGCTGACTGGTGTGAAAGAGAAGCAGAACAGGGGCACTTTCATCCTCATAGATTTCCATATGTACTGGCCACTGCCTAAAAGCATTTTTGCTTTGAGGCGGGGATGCAGCTGATCATTCTGGCCCAAGGCAAAATAATCTCTTGAGGTTTCTTCCTTTCAATTAGACTATTTTCCCCAAAGCAAGAAAGCGAAGTTTGATATCCTCCTCACACACTAGATAATAAACAGAAAACACCATTTCTTGGGACTGTACATTAAAAAAAAAAGTTATAATCTCTGGGAAGAGTTTAATCCTGTTAGCGTGTCTAATTGTTGTAGTAAAATTGATATTAACTAGGAGAAGAAAAAAAAAAAGAAAACGTAATAAAATTGAAGCAACCAAGGAAACCTGCTGCTGCTAAAAGTCTTCTATGCAGCCCCAACCCTATTTAATTATTTGCCTAATATTAAAATAGAGAAATAGCAATTTGATTGCTATTTAGTGCAATTACTACTTAGATTGCAAAATGATTTATCTAAGATTTTATTAAGGAACTAACTGCTAGACAATATAGCTTTGCTGATCAGTAGGATATTTCTGTCAAGAGAGTGATGAACTGTAGGCCTGGTCAGCAAAACGAGAAAACCACCTGGAACTGCCAGGATTAGAGGAGAAATAGGTAAAAGGTAATTTCAACAGGGAGAGATCGTGACCACTGACTCATTGACCACTTACCCAAATGACACCACTTCTCAAAAGAGAGCAACGGAAGAAGAAAACAGATTCTGCGCACTAGTTTACATAGGAAGCAAAGAAATCTCGACTGATCATGAAAGATAATAACAATGAATATGTATTAATTGGTTGAATATGTAATAATCAATGTATAAAAGTGGAGATTTTTGAAACTAAGGTGTGCTCCCATCTTGGGACAAGCACCCCAGTTCTGCACGTTAATGAAATAAACTTGGAAATACCTCTGCTCTGTGTGGTACTGGCTTGCACACAGGGTAAAGAACCCAGATTTGGGACAACATTATGCGTAAGCACAACTCCACTGGCACCTTGAATTCTGTGGACCCATGGTGGGACACACCAGGGACTTTTGGTCCCTTTGATACTTTCCCTGAGCTCTTTCAGATGTGGTTCTTGCTGAATCTTCCCCAAGGAGCTAAGCCACAACATCACCGCAGTGTCTAGGCATGCATCCTCATGTGCAAAGCAGTTTAAGATCCTTGGGATAAATGTGTACTCCAGAGGTGGCTTTTAATTATTGTAGGTCAGGATTTTGTTTTCTGTCATTATAGTACTTACATAAGATTAGAAAAATCTTTGCATAATGATGACTACAGATGACATTATCTATATAGTGGGAAGATTAAATGGTGAAGAGCCAATCCATTATAGTCAATCGAAAGAAACTTCCAGGCGATAATGGAATTGAGGAGTGCGAAAAGGAAACATTTTTACATGGCAAAATGGGTTGCAGTAAAATCCTCCCTCTCGCTCCAAAGTCCTGAATAGGGAAAAATCATGAAGGCTATGACAGAGCTGGCAGAAAATTCAGTCAGTTAATATGCTACTAGAGGAATAACGTAGTGTTACTACATGAGTGCTCACTGATACCTTTGTAGAGGTCTGCAAAATGTAATCACAATGCTCAGGATAAAGACTTTCATGGAGGTAACACATACAGAAACAGAACCAATGTGCGGGGTGGAAGAAGGTATGACATGGCTAAAAGCTATTGTGAAAAAGAGGTAACGCTGTGACCCATTTAAAACCAAATCACCTAATGAAAAGATGTGACAAATATGAGTAAACAAACAGCAAAAGGGGTTTTTAAACAGAACAGTACTACATCTAAGTTAAACAACATATGGTGTGTATCAGGCTTATTGAAATTTGTGCTTATTGAAGTTTGCGCTTATTGAAGTGGGGGTAAAATAAAGTGATCGATCATATAGATCTGAAAAGAATTGCAACAATGGAAAACTACAAGGGAAATTAAATTGTGCATTGAAAGGCTTAAATGTGCCTGTTGTAAATTAATTATCTCAAAATACATTTTAGACAGCTAATATTTTTGTTACTTCCATCTAACAGATGGTATAGGATAAAAATAATGTAGTCACCTCACTAGCACACAACCCAGTCAGATGCGATTGGCCATGTCTACGTTTTAAAACTGTAATATTCCAAAGAAAAATGTAAGCTTTTATACAGTGGCTCATGAGCCTCAGTAACCTCTAGGGAAATCCAGAGCCCCCCCCAGAACAGTAATATCCTCTTTCCATGGTACAGGAGAGCAAAGAATCAGGAAGTGTGTGGGAGGGGGTCTCTGTGCCTGAATCACAAATTAAGAGGAACATCTGGGAACACCTATGAGCTCTTGGAGGAATACCAAAATTCATTGTGTAAGTGACTAATGCTGATCCCACAAGGAGGCTGCACAAACAGTAGTTGTTGTGACCCTTCAGCACTTGGAAAGTGAGTTTGGTGAGGTACCAGACCTCAGTATGGTACCTCATACCACAGCTTGTCCTATTGATTCCTATTCCAAGCTTTGATTTAATTTGAAATATTACATGGCCTTTTAAAATTCAGGATTTAACTCAATTAATAATGCTTCATACCAGAGCACTGGATATTATCTACCAACTGATTTTGCTAACTAGGAGTTGACCTGTTACTTATAGTTTCTTGGCAATGGTTTAAGTAAAAAAAAAAAAAAAAAGCCTACAAAATTCCAAAATCTTCTCCTATAATCTTTTGTTCTTTGCATTCTGGTGCCTCAGCTCAATGACAAAATCACTTCTCAAAAAATTGGTATATTAGAGGAAAAAATATCCCCAGTCTTTTGTGGAGTAAAACGTATGTGTGTGAAACAGCCAGTCTCTTAACGGCAACAACCTCTCATGCATCTCAGGTTCCAGCTTTTACTGAACTGCAATCATTTTTCAAGAGGCTGGAAAACTTCATTTTTATTATTGTGAGTGCTACCGTCTGCGGTCTATATATACAAATATGTATTTTGTAGCCCTCTCTAATTAAATAAGCTTGCTATGAATATTTCTGCTTTTCACTCCAGCTACAGTGTTAAGACAACTGTTGAAGATCAGTGGCATTTTCAATTTGAAGATACAACTGATTGTAAAAAACTCCTACATACTTTTTCACATCAAAGTGAGACAAAAATTGCTGATTTCCAGTATTTTGAACATGAACACATTTGTGGAAGCTTCTTTCTGATGTAACAGAGATTTTAAAACTGTACAGCTCCAGTGACTTTATATTCATGGTCTAATTTGTGGCCACAAAAGCAGTTGAAAAAGAGGTATCTTGAGTATGCAAATATAACTCTTCAGGCTATTAAGCTCATTTAAATATCATTAATTCATTTAATTTAATTAGTTTCGATTGGAAAATAATAATTTAATTGTTTTGGTGAAGATTAAGGCAGAAATTACTCTGTGAACACACCAAAGAAATCATAAAGAGATATATAAGGAGTTAAACAACAAGGTTGAGATTAAGTCAAGGCTATGAGGCAGTCACAGTAGCAGGAAGCACAAAGCCAGGGAGTTAAACTGTTAAATTTCAGTGAGGGAAGAGTTTTTTTGCAGAACGCAAACAGGGACCACTGAAAGTCATTTTGAAAATATCAGCTTGAGAAGAAAGGTCCTGATAACTCTTCATCTGGCATCCATCACAGCTCCATCTGGATTACTTTAACCCTTATGGGTTAAAAACCCAGGAACTGGGTTCTGTTTTGCTGGTAGGAGCTGCCTTAAATGTAATACTTAAAAACACCTACTGAGATTCATAGATTATATTCATATGTTTTACAGATTCTGTCACAAAAACGGGCATGATACCGTCACTCATCATGAAAGAATATTAGACAATTATCTTCTTTCATTCTTAAACACGTTAAATGTTTTGGGTTTTTTTTCCCCCTGTGTTGCTGCGTAAGTTTAAGAAACCAGATTTTTAAGAATGTTAAATCCTGGAGTCCAGTTGCAGATCTAAAATTGTGAGATTAAGAAAATCTAGTCTAAGCAATTGCAAATTACTCCAAACATATAAACATATCTATTTATTTTGAACAATCAAGTGTAATTTTTGATCAATTCATATGTTTATTTTGGGTTTTTTTTTTAAATCTGTTCTTTTGATTGAAAAGTATTTCAGAATCATAGAATCTGAGTGGTCCAATTTGTGAGGATCAAGAAAAAATGTTTGACAACTATGAATTTAAATGCTTCCAAAGCAGAGCAACATCAGCCCTGTGACTAAAGCTATCTGTAAGGGCAACCACAATAATGACACTTATTACAGAAAAATCCTCATAGAGAAAAGATACAAAACTTAATGGGTATCTATACTTGATGACAGTTAGATGTATCACGTTTGACAGAACTTTTCCACACACTTGTTTGTTACAAAGTCATTCCCAAATTGTAGTTCACAGAAGTAATCAGTATTGATGCCTGTCATAGCACCCAGTAATTAAGATTTTGTAGAACTGAGCACTATACTTTCTGGAAGCATGATATTTTCACCACTAATCTATTCTGTTACAAAAACCACAGACCATTTGGAATCTAATTTGATACTTCAAGTTCTTTTGAACAAGTTCTGTTTTATAAAATCAACAAGAAAATGTTCCTAATATAACAAAGTCCTTCTCTTTTTTCTTTTTAAGTTTCTTTTCTGTCCTGAGGCAGCTGCTTATGAAGGCATAGATTAGTGTCAAGTCCAATGTTTTTGGTATTTCCCAGGATGCAGTTCAGATCTTTAGAGGTTTTTCTCTCTAAACATTCTTGCGTTTTCATCCAAGTTTCCCCTCAGTCATGGATCAGTGAAATGTTAGGATTCCTCATGAGACAGAATTACTTATAACCAACTGTATTCCTATTTTTTTTTGCAAGTGTCTGAATGAGTGGATTGACTTCCCAGCTGTGCTGTTCACAGTAAAATCATGGACATGTGCAGTGTCACTCAGACATATGAAATCCCGGGATCTCCTTCAGGTACCTACACAGTGCATGGAGTTGTATGCCAATTTTCAGGGTTTGTTGTTTTTTCATGAGCTGAGTTCTTGTTGTTTATATGAAATATTAGGAGTTTAGGAAGGCTTTCTTGTTAGCAAAGCTGCAAACAGCAATCAAGCTGGAATTTCAGGAAAAGGTAACCTGAAAATGCAAAACTCTGTCTTACAAAAGCAACTTGTTTTCCAAAGTTAAACAGAAAGATTCCTTAGCGTTGCCCAATTCAGAGTGAGAAATACCAGGTGCCACCTCTGAGGGGTTTTGTCTGAGCGGAGTTTGGAAGTAAACTGGGGCAGGGTTCGCCTCTACCAGTCACCGCTTCTATATCCTAAAGCTGCCAGCATTATTTTTCAGTGGTGACAACAAAGTACTGTCAATTAAATGAAGCCTCAGCTGAAAAGCTGTCACAAGCCTTTGCCATGCAAGGGTGCTGGAGACATGCTGAGGTGACTAGCTCAAGGCGGTGCTTCCTGGGGTGATTTTTTTTAAGTGGAGATGCCTCACAGTCATTTCCATTTAATAAACAAACAGCAGCACTTCGTTTATTCTCCTTCTGCTTGAATCTTTGTACTGCCTTTTGTATAATTAATTGAGAAAATATAGTAAAGTATAATTGAATCAGTATTCCTTTTCAAGGTAGACTTGTGGTTTTGTTTCCTGATGGGACAAACAGGCTTTTCTTTCCACTCCATATTCATGTGTCTCTTCTTTAAAGCTCAGGAGGGGATGCACGCATGCATGAAAGGAAATTCATAAGCATGAACAAATCAGAAACACTCAGATCTGAGGCGTCCCAAATTTAAATAATCCTTATTCAGCTGCTGGATTTTTTTCTCCCTTAACCATATTTCTGCTGCTTATAACTACTAGCAAAGTCTCTTAAGAGCTAGTGTAATTGCTGCCTTCTGAATCCTGTGGGTTTCAGAGGCAACGTGACATCTATTATTATTACAATATAACATAAATTATTATTATTACCATTGTTCTGTAGTAAAAGGAACAGCAAGTTTGGTTTGGCTTTGAATGGCCAGATTAAGAATTCATACAGCAAAATCTCAGAAATTAGCAGGAAGGCAGGAGCTCTGATGTACTTTCCGAGCACCTCGACAGGCTTTTCCAGCATGAGTCACTTATTCCATCGAGCCGGAGCTGTGACAGTGGTGCAAAATCCCCAGTGCAGTGGCTGCTTTGCCTATAAAGTGTGGAGAGTGTCTGCTGCAAAGTTGCTACCACAGGAACAAGAGCATTCTCATACTTTGCTTGGCACAGAAGTTGCATGTATGTCTACCATTTGGTTGGCCAGATCAGTGGCAAGGTGAAGCTTTTGGCAAAAATGGCTTTTCATGTCTGCAAACTCTTGTTTTCTCCTCTTCATCATATTTTGTTGTTCATAGATTTCTGCTTTTATTTCTTCCTCTCTGTCTTCCACGTTTCATCCAGGTTGTCAGTTGGAAAGAAAAAATACTGATATGCTCTTGCCCTACAGTAATTCACCTGGGGCCGTCTATGGAGGACGTTAAGTCAGCTTGGGCTGTCTTGGCCAATTTTGGTCACAGCATGTGCTGTCGTTTAGTGCTTCAATGCAGAATCTTGCTGATCGCTTTCTTTACCTTCTAACCACACTCGCTCAGAAATGACTCACAGAAACATGTGGCAGAAGAGGTAAGTAGGCTTTTACAAGTGGCACTCCTGTGTCACTCTCAGCACAGCTCGCAGGGATCAGGCTGTCACCTCCTGATAGCTCTTGTTTGGACCAAAAGAGGTCACTTACAGTTCGACAACCCATCAACTTTGATTAGCTGTAAACTGGTATTTGATTTAAGGATGGGCCTAAAAGAAAAACTTGGGAAAAAAAAACACAAAAAACTTAAATCCCTAAATACCTCTGTGTTTGCAAGATGAACACAGTCTCTTTTGACAGCCTGGCCAAGTCCTCTTGTCTGCATCTTTTCATTAGAGCATATCTGTCCTTTGAATAGGTGTCACTGGTTCATACAGAATTTTTTTTTCTGTTTTTCAGCTATGGGAAGACACAATGGTAAATTGGACTCCATGCTGACGTATTATGACTTTTTTATCATTGTGGTTGTATATGATGACCAGTCCCATGGGGTGTTTATAAGGACTGTAGAGTGAACTGAAGTT
This sequence comes from Charadrius vociferus, assembly GCF_000708025.1. Classification (NCBI taxonomy): domain Eukaryota; kingdom Metazoa; phylum Chordata; class Aves; order Charadriiformes; family Charadriidae; genus Charadrius; species Charadrius vociferus. The sequence goes on from NW_009649619.1 coordinate 1,258,791, forward strand.
GTCCTGCAACCTTGTTTTCCAGTGTTTAAGAGGTGTTGGTTATCTTACTTTGGCATGAAGAGTTGACTGTTTTGTTTCTTGTTACTTTAGCTATTGGGTACAGAGAAATCTTAGAAAAACTGATGTGGAAACATCTGTAAAGTTTTGAAAGAAGACCACCAAAGACATCAGCTGGGACAGTTCCATCAGTGATTTTTTCCATTAATCTGGTGCCCAGACCTCAGAATCATCTTAGCAAAACCAGGGAAAAATGAGGAGTGACAATATGCCCTATTATGCAAAATAAATTTTTCCTGCACTTTAAATCCCAAACATGTGAGCACTAAAGACAGGTGACACTGCCTTAGTAATTTAATACAAAGAACCTTTTCCGTAAGTTTCTTAAAAGGAGAAAAAATCTGGTTTAAAGGTGTGGGAAGTAGAATGTTTTGTGGGGAAAATATGGCAAACATATGTCTGCAACACTAATAATGTAGGATATTGTCCTGTCTCTGCTAAGGTTTGTATCTGGAAATGAATAAACTCTATCTCTCATCAGAGTCTGATTTTGAAGATTTCTTTCCTTTTTGAAAAGTGTGATCACTGGGGAAAGTTATTTTCTGAACAGGGAGTATTGCCTTCACATGCCAGAGATGTGACGTTCAAGTGTGGTGCTTTCTTTGCTAAACTAAATGATGGTTCAGAAATTATGCCAAACTAAAAATATTGCTGTTAGATCCTTAGGTATTACCATCAGATGGTTTACAGACTGACTGTTGGTCTTGGATCTGTATTTGACCAAGAATTTAAACTGTATCAAGCCATATATGTTGATTTTAGTAGTATCCAAAATACTGTGGTGTCTATAGCTCTTGGTGTGGTTCCAGTCTAGTTCCAGTATTCACTTCTTATTGTGGAAAAAAAAAAAAAGCTACCTATACACTGTCCTTCATGCAGGAAGGATAAAAGGTGAGAGTTACAAAGCCCATTTGAAATAGCCAAGAGTCCTTCAACTGGCTTCAGTGGTCTTTTAATTGATGCCTGAGCAGGCATTAAAACTTTGCCCCCAGCGCTTTGCTGTTCCCCCAGCTGATTGCTCCAGTTCAGTTGTTAAGAGAGCTGGTAAGCCAGGATGGGGAAGCTTGCAGTGGTTCTCCTGTCTGCTTGCAGTGGTTCTCCTCTCTGCTCAAAATTAGAAAATAACCAAGTAAACATGTTCTGTTGGAAACAGAACCCAATTTCCACAAATGTCAACATGATGCTTTTCCTAGGCATCTATTCATGTCAAAACAGAAACCGATGGAAAAGGAAATACATTTTAAAAAATTGTAGAAGTAATTTTCATGATAAAAGAATTATTTAAGGATGACTTATGATTCCCATGTCATGGGAAAAAAATGGCTCTTTTCCAGATTATTTTGAGTTAATTTTGTTTAGAATGGCTTTTTAAAAGAACATTTGTGTGCACAAAAAAAAAAAAAGGAAACATATCAACTTGCTCATACCGAGTCAATATCTTTCTGAGCACAGATTTCAACAATCTAGCATGGTTATGTGTGGTTAGTTCATCAGAGGTCATGAGCAATATCTGAAATATATACTTTGGCATTCTTCAGGGAAAAGTATTTTAATAGTAGTGTAGTTCTAAGTATATGTCACTCCCAAATTGCTCAGTAATATTCTGAAAGCATCCTCTATTCTTCCTCAATTTTCTGTTGTATCTGACCTACACACATCTTTTCAATTATTTAAAAACTAATAGAAGACAGAAGTTCCTTAGAGTGGTGTCAGCTCTGTAATGAGGCTCAAGAGTCCACTAGGATTAGTTTCATGATTGCAGGAAATATTCTGGGAACTTTTTTGAATTTCAAAGTGACAATTAATTCAAAAAATATGATAGCTATCCAACCTCTAACAAATTAGCCTGGGAATTGCTAGCCAGATAATTTCAATAGTTTTCCTGCCCAGGAAGGACCACTCTGCCTGCATAGCCTCAACTACATAACACATGCCATAAACCTTCATTTGGTGACTCATGCATAATATGAAATATTTTGCCCAAACTTTTTTGTTCTTTACAGAAACATCTAATTCTATTGATCATTCAAGATTTTGAAACACATGTAAAGATTGGGTGGAAGGGCAGATGGAAGAGAAGCACTAGAGCTTAAAAGTTACATCTGTGTCTCTGTGTATATATATACACACAGCTATACGTATAGTCTCAAAGAAGTATAAATGTGTGTGTATGTACATATATACATTTATATCAGTGTGAAGGGAAACACCATCGTAATCCATGTTCACATCAACTGAAAGCATGAAATACCCTCCTCTGCTACAACCTCCTGTGTTTCTCCTCCAAATTTCTACTATTTTTCTACTGGGTTTTTTTTCTGCATTTTTCATTGTACCCTGGTATTTGCAGAAGTTCCTTATTACAGCTTGTTATAAATCAAAAAAAAAAAAAAAAAGCTTTTCCAAGATAAAACATTATTTCTTTGGAATTTGGTGATTTATCCAAGCTGACATATTTGATGCAGATTTGTTCATTTCAGACTAATTCGTATAGTGGTGATGTTTCTGTCCGCTTCTCCTCCTGGAACGTTGACAGTCAACCCCCTGGCTTGCAGAGGACACCAGAATTCCTCACCAGAATTCCTTCTGAGACCCAATGGAGGCATCACGACTTCCCTGTCTTTTATAGGAGAAAGCCACCATCATTGCTTTGGATCTGTGACCTCACATTTTTCTATGACAAATTTCAAACTTGAGCTTTTCAGTTATGAGCTGGCAGTTAACCAACACCTGAAGAATCATGAATCTGAATAAGTGATATCCTTTTCCATGTAGCTTTGCTCCTCATAAGATACATCTGCCAGGTAAGATGGTATATCTGAATATAACCTGATCCCTACAAAACTCCAGCACGTTTCTCCTAATGCACAAATTAATAATTTGGTTGTAGTATGTTATTTGAAACTTTTCTTCCCTTTTTTTTTTAAGTAGTTGTTATTAAGATTTCATAGCTGATATTTGCTTTAACTTGATATTCCAATTTATATTCATAAAAAACCCCAAAAAATAAGGCCGTCAAAACCTGAAACAAAGAATGCTTTAAGCAAACTATTGTCAGAACAAAAAAAAAAACAAAAAACCCAAAACCCACCACTACCACCAAAAAAAAAACAAAACAAAAAAGAACCAGAAAAATGCTGGAGTCCAACAGAAAATTGATTTAAAGTAACAAATATGTAGAATTTTCTCACAGCTTTATATTTAAAAAAAAAAAAATAATTTAGAACTACAGTTGGCTATACCTGGATGACACGGCTTCAGCTGAAGTACTCTGCAAAGCATGTTATATCTATTTTAAAAAGTAGACAGTGGAAAATAAGTAAGCATTACAACATGTTATGGGAAACATTATACTTTCAAAGCTATTAAATGAAAGAATATCCATTTCTCAGATTCAATGGACATATCACACATTTCATCTAAGACGAAAGAACACATATCTTTGAAGAATAATATAAATATTGCCAAATGAAAGCTTCCAATGGTAAAATCCCCTGTGTTCCTCTAAGCTAGGATCTGAGTTTCATAACTTGTTTCACAACAATCTGCTCAGAACTTACTAAAAAGATATTCCCTATTTTTCAGACGAACACATTCTCCCTGGCATAAAATGTAAAGCAGCAATGATAGTTTCTTATGCAACAAAAAGAAAAATGCTGAAAACAGAAGGCGCTGTAGACTGAATCCCACCATATCGCTTGTAATACTGAGTGCCACGCAGCTGGAGGAACTCCTTTTGATATCATAGGGGAAACTTTTGATGGATATGATCTGTTTTCCTTAATTTCAAAAAAAACTCGGTAGGACCCATGGTGTTAACTAAGTTAAAAAGATTAGAATAAAAAAGTTTTTGTCTTCCTGAATACAGAATGGCTTCTGATTGTCACAGGGGTTTTAATGTTGAAAACAGTTCCTTTTTGGTTGAAAATCCATTTTCGGTGTAAGTCTTTTCATGCCTGTCAGTTTTATGTCTTCAGAGGAAAAATCAACACACTTCCCTCTTGCAGTTCTTAATAAGACAGCCTCCACGACTGGAGATTTGAGAAAATCTTTAACAGTTGTGAACAACTAATAACCAGGAAGGAGTTACATTCCTGGAATAACTTAACCTCCTTTGCAAATGACATCTTGTTTTAATGAAGTAGCACCAACTGTTCATTTTCTTTACTTTTTAAAGAATATTTTTTTTCCCCAGGATTTTATCTGAATGTAAAACAGACACTACTGCCTCCTCTACATTGTATTAAGATATTCAGATGTGTGGCTGCTTTAAAAATGTAGGTTTGAAAAGCAGAGAGGCTTAGTCGTGACTATGATAAGTAAGTTACTTATGTGACAAGTTTAGTCTTAAACACATGGACAAATGTACCTCTGCCCTGGTTTGGAAGTGCTAAGTGACGAAAAGAGATCATGCTGTTCATTATATATATTTTTGAAATTTCATTACAACAGGTCCGCAGCTGGAAAAGAAAGAGCACGACACAAGGTGCAGAAATGCCCACAAATACAAAACACTTACTGTAAAAAAATGCTATGTGAAAGAAACTGGACCACAGAATCACAGAATCGCAGAATGGTCAGGGTTAGAAGGGACCTCTGGAGATCATCTAGTCCAACCCCCCCACCAGAGCAGAGTCACCTACAGCAGGTTGCACAGGACAGTGTCCAGGCGGGTTTTGAATGTCTCTGCAGTGGGAGACTCCACCACCTCTCTGGGCAGCCTGTGCCAGTGCTCCACTACCCTCAAAGTAAAGAAGTTCCTCCTCATGTTAAGATGGAACTTCCTATGTTCAAGCTTGCGCCCATTACCTCTTGTCCTATCACTGGGCACCACTGAAAAAAGACTGTTCCCATCCACCTTGCACCCTCCCTTTAAGTATTTGTAAGCATGAGCTGGAGGTATTAACTTCCAGACTGGAGTTTTGTAGTTCCCTGCATATATACGTAAAGGAGATTAAAACATATAACTGTTTATTTCAGAAAACTTTTGCTTAGTATATAACTTCACAGTTTATTGTAAAGAAGAATTGTTATCTGCTCGTGCTTTTAGACCCCATTCATCACTGATACCTTGTGATCCGTAGTAGAGGCAAGTGCAAGGAATACTTAATTACCTGAGGATATCAATGGAGTATGTATCTGGGGCCTTTTAGGGAAAAATTATTCAGAAAACATTAGTGTATAGCAAATATTAGCACAAACTAAAGTCACTAGGAAATGAAAGCTAATTTTTCAGTATATCCATGTATGAAATGGTCATCTTGTTATACCCAAGAGCAACAGATGACATTTTAGGCCACCCTTGCCTGATGACAGACGTGAGAGAGTGAGTGACTAAGCAAGTGAGACAGAGTCCTTTCCTCTTTGTAGAGAGGAATAAGTGTTGGTGGAAGGTCATTCATAGAATCATAGAGTCATAGAATCGTTCAGGTGGGAAAAGACCTTTAAGATCACTGGGTCCAACCATTAACCTAACACTGCCAAGTCCACTGCTAAGCCACATCCTGAGCTAATCTCACCACCTTCCACATGTCTTGCATAGAATCTATAATCCGTCTCAAAACTCAGTTCGAGGGATGATCTGTGCTCTTCCCTTCATTACACGCTGCAGCTGGCACTCTGAGCCATTCTGGGTGTTGCTGAGAGACGTCCACACTAATTTTTCAGACTTACAAAATACTCTTTTGTTCGTTAGTTCTTAACCCTTGTGACAAAATGGCCTCTGCATTCTTCTAGTTGAAATTGCTGCTAGCAGGGAGCCAGAGAAATTCAATGACAGCTGGAGAAGGTTTATAGGCACTTCAAACTCCAGTCATCTCTCCTTTGCTGCTCTTCATTTCCGCAGAGGAGGATTCATGGTGCTGCTCCTTTACAAGCTAGAGCTGGAGACCAGAGGGGAGCGCAATTTGTTTACAGCCTCAGTTTTTCCAACAAACATTTGGAGCCATTTAATACCAGTTCAGTAGGATTTCAAGCTGTTCCTGTTAATACTGGGTCTGGTGACTCACAAGTAAATGTTCATCTTTACAGCCGTAAATTTAATTATGGAAGTGCTGTCAAACTTTAATGGCAACCTGAAGCCTACATCTTTGCACTTAAAACATCCATGAGAATTTGCAGAAGGCAGGAAAAAGCTTAGAGGTAGCAGCACAAGGAGGATTTTGTGTGAAATACAATGACTTCTGGCCAATTCACAGATGTAGCAAAGAAAAAAAAGTTTGATGATGCTGAAAGAGATTATTAACGAGGGCCGAATCTCACAAGGTTCACCTGCAGGTTCAGAGATCATTTCTTGTTCTTGTCAGCTCTCAGAAGCTCAGACACTTCTGTGGAGCTCAAAGTATATAACGCGCTGGAGTTTTAAAATTAGTTTCAGAAACAACAGACTGTCTTTTCAATTTCCAGTGCTTCCTCACTTTAGTCAGGATGAAATGTCATTAGAAAAGCTTCTCTTACCTTACTGCATTTCAGTGCCTGCCTTCCTGCAGCAAGACTGCAGTGTGACAGGTTTAATTTAGTTCAAAATTTTAGGGTGTGACTTTAAATTTTAAAAATCTTTAAACCTAAAAGATTGCCCACAATTTTCTGGGACTGATTTTGCTCCCATTTTAATCTTTCCCTTGGAAAACTTCTCTCTTAGTCGGTGTCAGAGAAGACTTTTGGAGCTGTTTTTCCCTTTTCCAATTCTTCACTTTGAAAAACTGGTGCCAGTAATGTGGAAGGTGGTTATATGGTTAACAAGAAGGAAAAAGGCCTATGAGCTGAAAGACAAACACAGATATTGATAAGGCCATGTGGGGCAAATACCAAGAGCAGAAAGAGTGACAAATGTAGAAGTGGCAAAATACAACTACAAACCTGTCCTTTGGAGGTGGGGGACAGCCCAGCTGTCTAATTTAAAAGGAAATTGCAAAATAAAGAAGATTTGTGGTGTGTCTCCTCTCCATTCCTGGGAAATTTAAGGATCTTTTTTTTTGCATCTCATATTAAGTGGTCAGCAGTAAAAGGGTTTAATACATATTTCCTGCATTTTGACCATGATTTTAACAGATTCCTTTCCAAGTACATAATTACAATTATCATCTGCGTATGACTAAAATATGTAGAAACGAAGGGTAAGATGATTCAGAAAATTAACAACTGAAAATGCAAATTGGTCTTAAATCAAATGCTGTTAGGGACAAATCCTTTGCTACTTAGTCAAAAGTCCCTGTTAAAAGCATTTTTGTTTCAGTCCCTTAAGTGTAAATGGACTCAAAGAAAAATCTTTCTCCTTGGTGGACGGGGTTTTGGTGAAAATCTATCAGAACCAAAACTTTATGGTAGAAATTTACCTGTTCCAGTGAAAAATTTGGGAAAGATATCTCAGCTTAAGGACAAAATTTCTGTTTAGGATGAAAGAAAGGTTTATTTGTCACTCTCACCCACTTTCTAGTTTGCCTTTTTTAAGCAAAACACCATGAAAGATTTTGGTTTTGTGCTTTTATAGAATATAAAATTCTGGAAATCTTACGAAGTTTTGCAGGAATTACAGTTTTATTCCACCTGCACATAGAGTTTTTTATATTATCAGGAATAACAAGGCGTCAATTGTAGAGGTGGGAATCAAGTTAAGTCTGCAGTTTATACACACACACAGATGCACACACAATATGTATAAGCAAGGTTTATAGTAATAGTTGACATGCATTATATGTGTTGTGCAGGCATGTGTGTGTGTTTGCGTATGTGTCTGTACACACCAAAGTACAATTAACAAAAACCACAAAAACCAGTTATGATTTCTGAGCCTCAGAAATCAGACTGGCCAATCTGCACATGCACATGACAAATTTTAATCAAAACACAACTGTTGCAATAATGTTCCTGCTACTTTAAAGTCTCAGTGCTGTAAAAAATTCAGCCTACAGTCTTGTTCTTCGCTGTGATGTATTGCAGTGTTGAATATTCAGCCGGCTTCTCTAAGGGCAGAGCTCCACCAACAAATGAACAACGCAGTGCAACGCAGTGACAGCTACTGAAATGTTTGTACATCTGCTGACCCAGGGATACCCTTGTTTTTAGAAGGTTGGCAGCTCCTGACTCTCTTGATAAATCAGAATTACGCTGACTGCTTTGAAATGGACTCACTCATTTCCACTCAAAATTGTACACAATGGCTGGAAAGGTGACAAGTCACTGCTACATCTCGAGTGATTAAGTCCTAGTCAAGGATAACGACAGTAATAACTGGCTGACAAGAGAATCTTCCACATAAATAAGGGTAATATAATCAGCAGTGCTGTCAGCCTTCTTAAATAGTTTCCTGCATGGAAATTTCAGAGCCTGAGATGAACAGAAATGAAATAAAAAGCAATCATGTTTACTGCCATGCTCTGCATTAAACATCTGCCATACAATGGTATCATTTGCCTGCTATTGGTTTTACATGATGGTATAGCAATTACTCGGGCATTGCTCCTCTGAAGTATTGCTACCCAGCATCTCTGAAGCCAAGGACATAATTGGGATTTAGGAAAAGATGAGAAGTTTATACGAGTAGAAGGACACTGTCAAGTCATATAGATAAGCTACACATGTAAGAAATATTTATCCACGTTTTCAGGCATAAATAAAATATCAGATGACAGCAACCAGAAAATGACTTCCAGATTTGTACATTGCTCGTTCTCATGTACCTCCCTAAATTTGATGCCGACCTGTGTCAGAGATGAATAGCATAACTGAGTTACTTTGTGCTTCGATGTGGCTCCTATAATCATTTTTTGTCACCAGAAACACAATAATTACCATTGGTGTCTCTGTGCTGGATCTATAACATGTCAAAAGGAGAACGGAATGCTGACACATGGTATGGATCAAAAATAAGTATTCTCTTGGGGATAGAAAGAAAACTGGGTATTTTGCAGCACTCAAGGAGTTTGGAAGGTCATTTTTAAATATATGCGTATATAAAATATTCCTTTTTACCAATGCAATCAGAAATACATAAATGGGAAGAGATTGCTGGCCCAGCAGGTTACACAGCCTGTGTGTGGAAGTATCTGCTTGTGAAATGGATTACTACTTTTCCACAGCTGCCAAATGGCTCTTCAATTGCTTCTTTCCAGATGTTTGAGCCATTCACATTACATTTACTCAGGACAGCAAAGGGAGTGTTTGTGAGCTCTGATGAAACCTAACGCTGTATGTAGTCTCATATAGGCAGGACCTAAACACAACAGGGACAGCAATTTATTATAAGGATCTTCAGTAAAGCTGATCAAGAGACTCCAACTGATTTTGCGGGGATTTAAAACTATACACTAGAGGTGGGAGTGAAACAAGACCCTTGGTCCTTCCTAACAGGGATGAAGCACAGACAGAAGAGATTATGCTGGGACTGAGCTCCTTCAATGCTTCCAGACAAGTTTGAGGCTGTATTTTGGTGACAAAATATTACCATATTGTGCTGATACCTAGGCTGATACTCAAACTTCATAGAAATGCTGTCTGAATTACAAATATCTCCTCTTGATATCTCTGTTTCTCTGCATCATGACTGAACCTGTTCTCAGGGCAGTGGGAGGAGTGAGTGTGTATTTGGGCTGATTGTGTGTTTTTCCAGTATATGCTATTGGGACTCAAAGCGAAATCGTAACTGACAGAGAAGAGTGTCAATGAATGTCAATGAATGTAAGAAATTATTATTGTAATACCAGTTAGAACCCAATATCTAAGTTTCTCCCATGGCTTGTTACAGAACTAATTTTGCATGTGGCTCTGGTATCACCAAGCCTCAGGAGACAGATTTTTCTTGGAGTCTAACTGCAAATGGGCCAGTAGCGTTCTCTAGCTATAAACATCAGCAGAATTTATTGAAAAAAAAATATTTTTGCTTTTTTCCTTTGAAAAACACATCCACAGTATACTCTTTGGTGGGAGTGATATCATTCTTCATTGATCTCTACTGAATGGTTAAAAAAGTAACATAATATAGGTCTTTTCCAGATGAGCCTTTACTAGATGCACTGTAGAACAGCTCTCTACTTTCAGTTTGTTTATGCAGCTTCCAGTAGCATTACACCATTTACTCTTGGGAAGAAGTAGAGATGATAACAGGGGAAAAAAAAGGGAGAGAATGTGTCAGACAATGACAGGGAAGAGCAAATGCCTGTTTCCAGGTCCTTAAAGGAACTTGTTTGCATGAAAGCCATCTCCTCTATTAACATACTGAGCTTTCAGAAGTGAAGAGACGCTGGGGAGATGATATGAGAGCCTGGTGTCAAATTCTGTAGACTGTAAAACTTTATTTTGCTAGCGTTGGAGCTGGCAAGAAATCAGTTGCTGAAGTTCAGCTGGGTTAGGGATTTGTGAGGAGTTAAAATTCCAGCAACGTGGGAGACACTTTCTTTATATTTTCCATCCGAGCTGCACTTGCAAGATGCAGGCAGATGCTTACAGATGAATGCCTGCATGTATAAAATAAGTACCCTCAGATTTAAAATTATCTATCCATGGATAGAACCCATTTTAACTTTGCACGAGCGAACATTTCCCTCTCCAACATTCAGATGCAGAAGGAAGCCACACTTAGGCATCTGTATTTAAATCATCATCAGCTCTTCTGCAACAAATCAAAATGCAGAAAAAACAAGTCAGATAAGCACCAGAAAAATCCACAGCAACTGCCAGTTTTGTCCCTTTTTCAGTTGGGTGAAATTTGGATTGCTGGATTGGGCCGGCAGTGCGTTATTTTTCCTAAATGGCAGCTGATCAAAATAATTACTATACTTATGAAAATAGAAGAAAAATAAAATATCTGATGTTTTTAGATTTCTCAGGCACAGGACATTGTTAACAAGTATTCTCAACAGCAAATAGCTTTGCTCTAACCAGAAAACTCCTGTACTTCATTAGATTGTACAAATAAGTGGATAACACTGTCCATTTGCTCTTTTCACTGACAGCTAAGAATCACAATGATCAGATTCACAGAAATGCAGTGCCTTGTACTTCAAACTTAATACAAGTTTGTTAATCAAGTTAATCAAGTAAGGATTCTTTTCACTACTAAGTTTTACTGCGGTATGTCTCTTCTTTATTTCCCCTTTGGTCTTCAGATGCCAATAGTTTTCCATAAGGAAAAATAAACTAATCATTCTTGTTTGGCTTTCTCTCAGTTATCACTTGGGCATTTTATTTTAAACACTTCCGCTAGCCTGCAGTGTTATATATCCACAAAGACTGCAAGAGTGTTAGTACGGACTTTTTTCTAAATCCCGCACCTAAACCTTGATCTTTGTTATTTTTTAATTTCTCCATTACATTCCAGTTGAGAAATGTCTTTTGTATTTGAGAGTCATTGATCACAGCAGAATTCATACCTGCCTATTTGCTGTTCGTATCTGTTGCACTACTACTTCTGGAGTGAACGCTTGGCTCAAGGGAATCGTTAGGAGTTTTATCCTTCATGTTAGTGGGCTCAAAGCTGAGCTCTATATTTTGTTTCTCTTTGATTTTTTTTTTTTTGTGTGTGTGCAGTTCTATCCATATCCAGAATAATGTGGGGTAACTGTGATCTATATGTTGGTTATGTTTGATTGAGGGAACAATGTGCTTCTAACAAGCTCAGTGAATTTATTTTAAAATCCCAATCTCACTTTTCAATATTTTTCTCTTTAGGTTTTCTTTTTCCTCTGTGTGCTCTGCCACACTAAACCCAGCTGCAGAAGTAGACTCATCATTCCTACTACTTGTTGTTTGCACTATTTTTCTTTATGGACTGTAATTTATTAAAAATGGATGTGCATATTTGATATAACAAATAATTTTATCAGTAACATCACAAGTTATATACACAGCTTATATACACAGCTTATATACACAGTGAAAACCCAGCACAGGCAGATCAAAAACGAATCTCAGAAATTAATCAGGTTTTGTTCCTCAGATGATGTTTGAATTCGAATCAGTGATGGCTGCACCTCCAAACCAATTTCGATTTCCATGTGGATGTTCTTCTGAACAGCCTTATGAAAAGTTAACGTGATCCATTTTATCAGGTGCCCTGATACTGTCAATTCAAGGTCCCAAGGAAAAACCCTCAAAAACTTATCTCTCAGTGCTCTTCAGCCTTATACTTTCTTTTCTAGCACATTAAAAACTTAGGGGCATAATAAAGACAGGAAGAATAGGAGTCAGCTGAATATTTCAAATCTTATAAAATATTTGGCTCAGAAAGGTCTCCAGCTTTCTGAGGACAGTCTATTTATTTATTTTTATATTCCTCCCTCAACTGTTTTATTATTCCCCAAGTGGCACCCTGGAATGCTGTTTATAAAGCCACCAGCAGAGCATTTTTGATGCAAGTGCTGGCAGCAGAAAAAAAAGCTTTCTATTTTCTCTGCTGGGTTTCTCAAGAAGAGGATACTAGTGACAGAAGAATGGTTTACATTTAAATATTTTCAATTTTACAGTTGGACTGGCATGTAGACGCTGGGCTAGAAAGGACGAAGAGGGAGATATCCAAAATGAAGACAGGTGAAAATATTTTTGTGATGGTGATAATGAATATCTTATTTGAACAGCAACAACAACAAAAACAATAACAACAACAAAACCCTGCAGATAGAAAACCCCACAATGTTGGAGGAAAGACTGCTCAAGAGTTGCACATCTTTATAAAAATTATATTGGTGCTATCATGGCCACTACATTGTGAAAATGGAGATAAAACATGAGTGACAGATGTGAGACTTTTAAAATAAGTCTTTAATCTTTGGGTCATAAAAGGTTCAAACTGGCCTTCGCACACTAAGACAGGCAGCACATTAAGCTGTGGCAGCCCCTTGTTAGGACACTCTTCAGAGATCCCAGGTAATTCCTCCTCTCTTTTACAAGGGCATGAATTTGCAGCAACTCCAGTGAACTTGTGGAGCCTGGGAGTGTATAAGGGGTACAAGTAAAACAAGGACATTCCCAAAGAACAAGACTCTTTCAAAAAGATGGTCAGGTTGGAGTCCAAAGCACAGTCAGAAGTGCACTAGAGAAGTTAGTTCTAACACTGAAAAGCACAGATGTAAGTCACTTGCTGTTATGGTGACTAGCTTGCTCTCAAGGGATTTATTGGTGACGCACTGCTTATATCAAAGCTGGTAGGCTGGTTTCCTGGTTACCAGTCTTGAAAAGTTACTGATGGGATGAATTCTAAATAATTTTGTTGTCTTTAGCAAAGTAAACTTTCATCAATCCTCCGAACCATAGCTAAAATTTAATTTTATTGACTGATCATTAGAGGTTCAGGAATGTTTGCTATCCCTGTATTTTGTCATGGACCTGAAAGAAATTACATATAATCAGTGAATACCTGTTTTCAGTAAGAGACGAGAAACAGCTGCTATGTGTCCTGCAAGATCCAAAGTACAGACAGGATCAAGAATGAAGCTATTCTCCAAAAGTACCTATCATTTCTATAGCCTGAGATTTAAGTATATTTCAGAGACACAATCAAGATTTTCAATGTGAGCTACTTCACACTTCACAAGAGAAACTGTGAGTAAATAGCAGAAGAAAGAATTTGAAAAATACAAAGAAAAGGAGAAAGTACAAGTTGTGTTGCTTACAAACTTCCTCTTTTCATTGCAGTGGACTGGATGCTTTATAAAAACACAGAACAGGTTGCTGCCCAGAGGAACATATGGTTTAAGAAATTTCCTGATGTTAATTTTCAGGTCTGACTTGCACAATAATTACCTTGAGATGAGCAGAGTAATGAGAATAAAAGAATGAACAAGGTGACCAGCAAACTCTGAGGGTTTCTCTGTCCTGTTCAGTTTCTAGTTCTGACATAAGTGCCACACTCCTGTAAAAGGCATCCTTAACAAAATCTGCCCCACTGCCACTTTTCTCAACTATTTGAAAGTCAACATCGACTGGCGAGGCTGGACCACCATCACAGTGGTGCTGTCAAGCTGTAGTGACCAGCACAGAGCACAGTGCTTCTTTCTGTAAGAAATCCTTTCTCCTTTCCCATTGCACAGCCACAACAGAGATGGGCTTCAGATTACCCTGGGTTCTCCAGAATAGGCGCTGCCAAGTCAGACAGAAAGCGTGGAAGGAAAAGGACGGTGTCTGGAACTGAGGAGCGATGGCCTGCACAGCACTGTGCTGCCGAGGACCTCGTGCACCTCCAAAGAGTCTTATCTTCCCCTGCCAAGAAGACTGCCAGTGTCTGCTCTCCTGGGAGGTAAAACATGCTTGGCTGAGAGCAAGGGGGAAAAGTCTTGCTAGTCAATAGTAGGCTTTAAAGCATTTCCAGGCTCTGTATTATTAGGATTAGGCTATTTCAACCTCAACATAGTGTGGAACAGCAATATGTTACAATGGTTGTTTAACAAATCACACTAAGAAATAATGGTATTCTATCCCTAGGAAAGCTTTTCACCATTTTCTGCAGCTTCTCACAAGCACTGACTAATTACAACTTTGATGTGCACTGGCCTAGGTCCAAATAACTGAAATCCCACAGGATGCACAGACTGTCATTTTTCAGAAGCTTGAGTTTGAGAAGCAAAAATGTCTGTATCTTCTTCTTCAAACCAGCTTAAAAATCTAAAGCCTAAGGGAAAACCACATGATTACACTCTCTTTCAGTGTCCAGTGGTCTAGCACACACATAAGACCTTATGTAGGAAACATTAAATATATGTGATAACTGTGATTAAGAGGAGAATCTTAGTAAAGCACTTTCAGTACCTTGTTAAGTTCTCTTCATTTATTTTACGTGAACATGGAAAGGGGAAGATTATATCCTCATAAAGATTTTAGGTTGATTAAATTGCCTCTTTGGCAAAGAAGAAGACCCGTCTAACATTTTTCACTACGTTTCTAAAAATTATAAGAAGAAATACGTTTTAGTCAGCTAAGCTATCTCGTTCTAAAAAAACCCTTCAGATGTCTAGAAGAGGCATTTTATATAAGTTTGTTAAGAAACTGATTGTCTGATATTCAAAATAAATCAACTTCTGGGGATTTAACTACCACAACAAAAGGTGCATTTATGTCAAATAGATTTCAGACATGCATGTCTGATTTGTTCTGTGTATTTAGTTTAATATCAGTGATTTGGAGACTCAGCACAATAGCTTTTACTTGGCACTTGTGCATATTCAGTTGCTATAACAATTGTTTTCCATTAGAATTCATCTCACCTGTTCCCTTTCAGATCAGTGCAATGTATGCTCCTGAGTCACACTTTTACCCTGCCCAAGTCTCCCACCTCAATAGTCAAAGGTTAACTGGGTCTCCATTTCTTGATGTCCTTGATCGCTGACAGGATGCCCTCCTTGGGCCTGCCATGGGTGAACACAGGATACCAGTCACAGCATGGCAGCAGCTGAGAGGAAGCATCAGCCACGGTACACAAGTCACGTCAGGTGAGGTATGAGGGCTACCCTGCTGCAAAGTTCAAGACAAGCCCTTATGGAAAAGCTACTGGAAAAACTACTACATGGAAAAACTACTCAGCCTTTAAGCCTTTGAAAAAACTTCCTTCCAGCTATCAGCAGTGAGTAGCCAGAGGTTAGCAGCTAAATGTGCCAAGGACTGGCTCTGGATTTCGCTTGCTCCACCCTCGCTACGGTGCCTGGGGGAGGACTTTGACCATGGGTTCCATTTTCTGTGACACAGAAAATGAGAGTTAGGGACTGCTTTTCCTGTACTCCCCCAGGCTAGAGGGGCACCCCACTGAAAGCAAATCAGGAGAGGAGAGAAAGACTCTAGGATCAGGCACCATAGGGACAGAGGGATTTTTTTGGAAGTGGGAAGAGTGTTGGGGGAAGACCGGGAGTGATGAAGAATAGGAGCTAAAAACAGTGCAGGTGGCATCTAAGGAGAGCACATCTCAGTAGGAGGGGCACGAAGGAAAGGAAACTTAGGGAAATGGGCAAGGGAAAATGCCATGAGCGGGATGGCAAGGCAGAGCCGGTGTGGGGACTAGGGAGGCACAACAGCAGAAGCTATCAGGGTTAGAGGGACCTGGGGAAAAAGGGTCCTGGTGAATGGAAGGAGCTTCCTTGGAGTTAAACCTGAGAAATGAACCCAAGATGCCTGCATTTCTGTGCTGAGCTGCTGCTGGCAAACAAAGTGGGGCAGTGCCGGGCAGGCAAGATCTCCCACAGTGGTGAGTTACTGCAGGACCTCCAAAGCTTGCCTTCTGACATTGCACACTTCTGGCAGGCTCTTTTCCTTGCTTTGTTTGGATGTGGGCAAAGGAGCTACTGGGAGCAGAGGCTGGAGACCTTCTGCCCCACTTAATCGTACCAGAGGAGTGAGCAGCAGTGGGGTCTGACCGCTGCATGCATGCAGAGGGTCCAAAACTGGTTCCCTGATGGAGAACCACAGGACACCATGGGGTGTCACGCCAACAACTGAAAATAAAACAAACTCATGTCTGCTATTTTTAAAAGGTTAGAGATCTGTACATGAAGAAAATTCTCCCCAGAATCTTCCCGGAGACAAAGCGCTGTGAAGGCTGCGCCAGCCAAAAATGAGGAGTTGCCAGAATCAAAAGCATGTGTATATTCAACATCCCTTCTTCAAGGCACTAATGGACTTTGCTTTGGGGGAAGGCTAGGGTTTTGTCAGGCAGAAAGCTGTTGTCCAAACATCTCATTTTGCCCCACTTTGAAATGGTTTCATTTGCTGCAATAACTTAGGAAGAGATGAAAGACTGAAGGAGGGAGTGCAGGCATGGGAAAGACGGTCTCATGTTGAAACGCTTTAACTCCCAAGAGAACTAAAATCTCTGCTTCACAGTTGCCATTACTTTACCTGGGAGTTCAGACTCTGACAATGAGCTTTTGAAACCAGGATGGTCCAAGAGACTGTAGTATTTCTAGGGCAGTTTAACTTCAATTTGGTACAGTACATACTACAACAGCCAACAGAATAATCATGACAGTAAGTAACCTTCAGAGTATTATCTTCAGGACGAGGGTCCAAAGAAATAAAATTTGTCTCCTTTTGCAGAATGAACAATTCAGAGTTTGGTGTAAGAAGAATATCTGACATCTGTGAACTCTAATGACAATTTCAACTTATTTTAGGGACATTTTGTGCCAAATGTTGTCTACAGAAAAAAAAGCTTATACTAATGGTATTTGTTGCTTTTACTGTGCAGGAGAACAAACAAACCAAAAAAAAAAGCTTCACTGTTGTCCAAGCCAGGAGGGTAGATGCAGGTATTTGATTACTTCAGACACTATAAAGCTGGAATACATCCTTGCAATACCATCTCCACAGGAACAGAGATAAAATAATGATAGAAAAATGACAAAAAAAGTGGACACATAATCAGTTAAGGAGAACATATAAGGTAAACATGTGGTGCTAGGTGTCATGGATAATGGACTACAGTGTCCATATCTGAAAACTTTGTACTTTAGGATTGAAAAGATTTTCTCTTAAATGGAAAAAAAAAACAAACCAACCTGATCCTCATATTTTTCAGCTTTTGTAGTTCA
The DNA here is from genome assembly GCF_000708025.1 of Charadrius vociferus. Lineage (NCBI taxonomy): Eukaryota > Metazoa > Chordata > Aves > Charadriiformes > Charadriidae > Charadrius > Charadrius vociferus. The sequence continues at coordinate 1,276,352 of NW_009649619.1, forward strand.
TAACAAAATGGCATTTTTAGGTCATTCAATGGAGCTGGTAGGAAGTATATGAGTAAGCAGTTTGAGAAGAATAAAAGAATATATTGAAAGGCAAATCCTTCCAAGAATATTCAGCAATAATATTGCTTATTGCTTTACGGTAAATCTAAATGCAGCTACTCAGCTATCCTCCTCAGCACGCCACTGCACTTAAGTAATTACATCACCAAATGAGCTTTTGAATCAAAAATGAAAGGCTTACTAAAGACAACAATGAAGAAAGTGGAAGCTTCACTGGTGACTTTTGCATCCTGTTTTATTTCACTTGAACCAAATCCTGGCTCTTTTTCCTGTTTGTTTGTTGGGGTTTTTTTTCCCCAAAAAAGTTTTTGACAGCAATTAACATACTATGGCAGCGTTTCGAATCATCCGTCTGGATGGATATTGTTGCATGGATTTTCTCAGAACTATTCATTTGACTTTCTGCCACAGCAGTACTGTGCATATGCCTTGCTGACAAAAAATTTCCATTACCATTTTTAAAGAACTGCTGCAAATGACCCCAAAGTCTCATTTCTATGTGATAATACTGTTTGTATGTCTACCATCTAACACAGACAGCTAGATTGGAGTTCTTGTTCTTTCGTGTGGATTAATTTCCATTTATCAGCCCTGAACATCATCTGATCTTCATCCAGTCATTCAGTATGAGAATTTCCTGCATCTCTGCACAGCAGCTTTAGACTTAACTATCCTGAATAATCTCATATCCTCTGCAAAATTTCTTCCCTCACTATTTACCTCTTTTCCTTTATCATTTGTGAACATGCTGAGCATGACAGGTCCTACCATATAACCTTTCAGACTCTCAATAAACTGCTAAAATATTCATTTACTAAGAAATGTGGTTACAACAGGACAGAGACAAAAAATCTTTTGGTTAATAGAGGGAAAACTTTAGCAGCTTTTGCTGAAAGCCCTTGTCAACCTTTTCTCTTCAGTTCAAGTATATCGGATTGACAGGTTCACTTTACCAGTAAACCACCATCTTCAGGAAAACACTTACAGTTTTACAAGACATTCCTGTGACTCATCCCAAATTTATAATTTAATCCCTATTTATTAATTCCACTCTTCGTTACAGTTCCTGCCAATGTGGCTGGTGCTGAAGTTGAAGGTGAATGGTTTGTCTTTCCCAAGATGACCTGAGTCACCTTTTGAGACACAGATACTGTATTAACCACTTTTTATTTACTGATTCTAAGGCTGGGTGAAGCAGCAGCTTATTTGCATAATAGTTTGGCAAATTCACAAATTTCTTTTACAAAATAGCAGCTCTCGGAAGTTTGTGTTCACTTTATTGATTTCTGAAATGCCTGTTGTTGATAATTCTGACTGACACAGTTCTCCACTATTCTCTTCCCTGCTCTTCTGCATCAGTGATAAGTTCCCCAGCTTCCTCTACAATAAATGAGGATCAAAGCTTTTCACCTTCATTGCCTATTCATCCTACTGACTCTGGCAAGCTGTCTCTTTCTGATATGTTTGAAGAACTTTTGATTATTAGCATTGATGTCTTTACTAAGTTGGTCCTTCAATCTTTTTTTTTTTTTTTGGCTGCCCTGTTGTCCATTGATATTTAATATGTTACAATCCTTTATCTTCCTCTCAAGTAGATACCACTTCCATTTTTAAGGGTGTGGGGTTTTTTCCCACTTCTAATGCCCTCCTTTACTCTTCTGTTAAGCTATACTAGCTCTGAGGTGTAAGAATGGTCCTCTTAGAGCCCAAGTTTCCGGTATAACATGTTTTAATAGCATTTTGCCTCATTACCTGCTCTTTATAAATGGCTCTTTAACAAGGGTAGCTTTATTTTAGGGTAGCTTTTCTTTTCCAATGTTTCATTCTACTATGAGGGATATTTGTTTTCCCTCTCAGTACCACTGTTAAATCTGTATGCCTTATGGTCTGAGTGGCTCTGCTGTATGTACGTCCTGAAACTTCAGTTCTGGGACCTGCTCAGAGCTAATAGGACCTTGTCCTCTTGTGGCTTTGCTGATTGATTGCAGACATTAATGGGATGATTGCGTATTGAAATTACATTTACCCAGGGTATATGAGGTATCTGATGTCTCCCAATGTTGTTCTCTGTTTTCTGCCCTGTTTTGCCTCCTTCCAAAATGATTTTCAGCACAACTCCCAGACCTCACTCCCACTGACAAACCTGTGAGAGGAAGACAAACTGCGCATAGAAAAGTTCATCTTGCTGAGTTCTCTGCAAATCATCTCCACAAAGGGAGATAAGCTTGAAAGACTGCAGAGTAGCGGGCAGATGATACAAGTATGCAGAGCCTTTACCTCTTTCCTGCCTGCCAGAAAATACTTTCTCTCTCTGGCTGTGCTTCCAAGCACTTACCTGATGCTCAAAAACAGTCACAAAAACTCTCACAGGGAAAAGCTACTCAGTTCAAACCAATTCAGGACTGAAGAATTTTATTAATTTAAGAACATATAATTAACCAGTAATCAGCATCCTATACATTCAGGATGAATACTCGCCACTCTCTATAAGCTACTGATCACCATGCTGGTGAGAAAGCTCACCATAAGGCTACATACACGTGTGAGGTGCAGGTCCCTACTTGCTACACCCCGCAGTCTATTAGCCAGTTGAATGTTACTCACGGCATCCAACACCGTGGCTGATCCATCCTGCTGAGCAAAGGTTGAGATGACAGCAGGGCAGCTTCTGGTGGGTTTTG
>NW_009649619.1:1279110-1284599 GCF_000708025.1 Charadrius vociferus
GCTGTTAAAAATTGTCATGCTTCTTTTATACTTCTTTTCAGCCTCACTCTTTCTTCATTTCTAAAGTTCCTTTGAAATTTCCTGGTTACGCTTTGATCTGGCTGATGGCCATCTTTCTCTTTAACTTGATTGGTTTGGGACCAATGCCCCCCAGAGAGTTTTTGTATTTGATGCATGCATACACTGTGCACACTCTTATCTTAAAAGCTGTGCTTATGCAGGCCACTTGCCAAGAGTATGCCATGCAGGCCCCCAACAAAAGCAAGACAGGGATCTCTGGCTCTCGGTCCTGCCCTCTGCAAAGGAAGAAAAGACAGTGATCCATCGCTATGCATATTTTCTAGAGGGCGGAGATTAATTAGTCCAGGTGAGCATAGGAAAGGTGCCTGCTTCTTTTGCATCTCGCTGGACAATCCTGGTAGTTGTCTCAAATATCTTTTCCTTTGGTGTCCTGTGTGAACCCAGAGCTCTTCCCCTGAGTCCTGAGTAAGACTCTCCTACAGGTAGATTGTATTTGTTGCTGTTGGCAACTATAAGACTATAATAGTCTGTTGGCCAACTATAAGATAATTGTGGTATCCCTATGGCTTTCCTAACTTACACCATTTTGTTAGTCAGGAACGGTCAATGGAGAATGGAGACACAGAACAACTGTCATGATTTAACCCAGCCGCCAACTAGGACAACGTAGCCACTCGCTCACTCCTTCCTGGTGGGATGGGGGAGAGAATGAGAAGAGTAAAAGTGAGATAAAGGGTGGGTTGAGATAAAGACAGTTTAATAGGTAGAGCAAAAGCCACACATGCAAGCAAAGCAAAACAAGGAATTCCTTCACTACTTCCCATGGTCAGGCAGGTGCTCAGCCATCTCCAGGAAAGCAGGGCTCCATCACACGCAATGGTTACTTGGGAAGACAAACACCATCACTCCAAACGTCCCCCCCTTCCTTCTTCTTCCCCCAGCTTTATATACTGAGCATGACATCATATGGTATGTAATAGTTCTTTGGTCTGTTAGGGTCAGCTGTCCCAGCTGTGTCTCTTCCCAACTTTTTGTGCACTCCTGGCCTACTCACTGGCAGGGCGATATGAAGACCAGAAAGGGCCTTGACTGCTTAGCAACAACCAAATGCATTAGCGTGCTAACAACACTATTCTCATCCCAAATCCAAACCATAGCACTACACCAGCTGCTAGCAAGACGGCCAACCCCATCCCAGCCAAAACCATAAGAAACTGCAATCTTGTAGCTGTTCCCAGTAGGTTTCATCCCTCCCATGCCAAGAGGGGAAGCTCAAGGGTAGCCTTGGCTGCAGTGATCATGAAATGGTAGAGTTCAAGACCATTAGGGCAGCAAAGGAGTGCAGCAAGCTCACCACCCTGGACTTTAGGAGAGCAGACTTTGGTCCTCTTGAGGGATCTGCTTGGTAGGGTTCCATGGAATAAAGGACTGGAGGGGAGAGGGGCCCAAGGAAGCTGGTTAGTATTCAAGGATCATCTCCCCCAGGCTCAGGAGTGATGCATCTGAACAATGAAGAAGTCAGGCAAAAGAAAGCCAGGAGTTCTGTGTGGATGAACAAGGAGCTCCTAGACACACTCAAAAGCAAAAAGAACACCTACAGAGGATGGAAGCAAGGACAGGTAGCCTGAGAGGAATACAGAGAAACTGTCCAAGCATCCAGGTATCAGGTTAGGCAAGCTAAAGGCCAGATAGAATTACTTCTGGCCAGGGAGATCAAGAGCAACAAGAAAAACTTTTATAAGTATGTCAGTGACAAAAGGAAGACTAGGGAAGATGTAGACCTTCTCCAGAAGGAAACAGGAGACATGGTCACCTGGGATATGGAGAAGGCTGAGGTACTCAATGACTTTTTGCCTCAGTCTTCACCAGCAAGGGGTCTAGCCACACTGCCCAAGTCACAAAAGGAAAAGGCAGTGACTGTGAGAATGAAGAACCACCCACTGTAGGTGAAGATCAAGTACGAGACCACCTGAGGAACCTGAAGTTACACAAGTCCATGGGAACTGGTGAAATCCACCTGCAGGTCCTGAGGGAACTGGTGGACAAAGTGATGAAGTAGCTAAACCACTTTCCATTGTATTTGAAAAGTTGTGGCAGCCTGGTGAAGTTCCCACTGACTGGAAAAAGGGAAACACAACCCCCGTTTTCAAAAAAGGGAAAAAAGGAAGACCCAGGGAACTACAGGTTGGTCAGTATCACCTCTGTACCTGGCAAGATCATGGAGCAGATCCTCCTGGATCAATGGCTCAATCTCCAAGTGGAGAGCAGTGACAAGTGGTATTCCTCAGGGGTCAGTACTGGGACCTGTACTGTTCAACATCTTTGTCACAGACATAGACAGTGGGATCAAGTGCACCTTCAGCAAGTTTGCCAATGACACCAAGCTGTGTGGCATGGTCGACATGCTGGAGGGAAGGGATGCCATCCAGAGGGACCTGGACAGGCGGGCCTGTGTGAACTTCATGAAAGTCAGAAAGGCCAAGTACAAGGTCCCACATGTGGGCCAGGGCAATCCCATGCACAAATAAAGGCTGATCAGAGAATGGATTGAGGACAGCCCTACCAAGAAGGACAACCTAAACCATTCTATGATACACAATCTGCCTTTAGTCACCTAACGTCACCAGGGATTTCTGCTCCATGAGAGATTTTGTCAGCAACTTATCGGCTGAATCCAGGCCCCTTTCCTCATGCAGATCAGGCATTGACATCTCATCTTCATTCTTATGGTTAGTTCAACTTTGCCTGCTCTCCAAGTTCCTGAGTGACAAAAATCTAGTGGTTTTTTCCTTCTCTTTTAAGCAGAAATAGTATTCATAAAAATCCATGACATGGATTTTTCTCCATCGCATGGAAAAAACAAAGAGAGGATTTTCTTAGATTCTTTTTCACTTATTTGATCCATAACACAGAAATTGAAGACAACAAGTGTCTACAAAATTACTAAGGATTTTGTGACATGAAAAAAATTGAGTCAGTTATTATCATAAACCTTGTGGTTGCCCACTGAGGAAAGTAAGGGATTACTGAAACAAAATGGCCAGTAGGCTGAAAATGATCTTACAGTACATTAGGTGATCCACACTAAATCTGGCACAGGGTACCTTGCTCCAAAGCTGCCTCTCATTTCTGTGTGCACTGAAACAGAAAAGCCTCTGAACTTTCCTTTAGAGACTTCTAACTTCCTTTACAGACCAGAAAAAGAACTGAAAAGACTGAAAAGAATTGACTGCAGGAGAAGGAAGGCAGCAGCAGCAAAGACTGAAAGGAAAAGAAAGTTAAGCAAAACCAAGACACTCAAGTGTCAGAGCTTGTAAAACTAATTTTATTAGCAAATAAGGTACATTGTGGAAACAGGAAATAAACACATTTTTTGTAATCAAGTTTTCTCTCCACTACTATAAAATAATCAGCTTGATGAAATGCAACTTGGACATTTATCTTCTCTTTTTACAAGATGTTCCGTGAACTTCTCTCTCCTGCCAATTAGTATTGATCTTCACTTCATGTTTCCTTTCTAACAATGAAGTAATAGAATCTGACACAATTTGCTGAAATAATTTTTTCATTAGACTGCACCAGACCTTGTCAATACCTTAAGATAGTAGGCAGTTCATTGTTCACAATGATATCTAGCAGTGTTGTCACATGGCTATAGCTCTTCATTTAATATTTTTATAAAAATAAGCTAGTCTGCAAAATAAATTGCTTTAGAGAAGGTTTTGGAGTTCACGTTTCTAGCAGTTAAGTGGCATGTGGCTAGAGGTAAACACTAGATGATAAATTGCTTTGATACAACTGTGATATTTGGTCTGGTTTTGAATTGTTGGGTTTTTATTTTTTGTTTTTGAGACAGAAGCAAGATGTATCTGCTGTCAGAGACAAACTAACCCACATTTATATTAAAGCCAATTAAAAAAGGAGTAGGCAAGCTAGCATAACAACATTCTTTCTGACCTCTGCTTCCTAGAAAATGTTTTCCTTTTGGTTGTTTCACAGGGGCTGCAATTCCAACATATTTTAAAAAATGAACTCATCAAATCATTGATGTGATCTTCCAAGCTAAAGATCAGTTCTGGGCCTACGCACAGATGCAAATACCCCTTTCTATGCTGTTTCTTCCCTTCTGTTTTCAGGAATTTCATTTATACCTTGTCCTTCCTCCTATACTTGTCTGCTTGTAATTTTGTCTTTTGTTTTACAGTCGGCTTGTAAGCTCTTTATGGACAGAAACTATTCTTGGTCCTGAAACTGGGCAGATCTCACTCATGATCTAGGACTGGAAACACTAATTGTATAGCGCAAAGTCACCAGACCTTCAACTACTCTCATCTTACTGATTTTCCCAAGTACCTCAGAGGCAAAGGGAACAAGTTTTGTTGGGGTAACTCAGGTAGAATTGATCCCGTTTTCCTCTATGTGGAGGTATCTACTTCTGAGATAGACAATAAAGCTTCCATACCAGTCAGTTGCAGACAGTGGATAGAGGTAGGATCTGATTCATCTGACATAATGATGGTATCTGTTTTCAAATAGCATGAATTGTTTCCTGGTTCCTACTGGCCTTTTTACCTAGATATACAGTGAATACAGAGGAAGTCTGAACAGGATTATTATATGTGAACATAGAACTATGTAGAAACCTATGAGTGTAGGTCCTCGCACTCAACTGAGTAAATGTCACACTTTATGTCTTTGTTAGTATTTGCCTGCAGATGCAGGCAGTTCACATCCTTTGACTTTGAACCTGCCAGCACAATCAGATTTCAGTTAGTCTGCTCCACTGTCCCAAATTAATGAGGATAGAATAAAACCATGACATGATTGGTCTTACCTAATCCCAGTGGAATGAGGGATAGAAAGGTCAACTGCATTTTTTGGCAGACATATAGTAAAGAAGGTCCTTTGAACACACAGGTGCATAGAAAGGTACAGCATATGTGATGGGAATAAATGCTATTTTTTTTAGAGCTTGACCCAGGGACTCACTGATCTCAACTGAGACTATTTCCACTGACTTCAGTTGGTGGTGGATCAGGGCCTTTAACATGGTGCATCACAAGTTCCCAACCCTGCAGCTGTTCATGACAAAGGCAAGAGCAGAAAAAAAATTAGCAAATAAAAGGAATGGATCATACAATTTACAATATTCTAAATTAAATAATAACAATAATAGCCCTGCAGAATCTCCGTGGTTTCCTTGTTAGGAATCAAACACACCTGAAGTTATCATAGAATGGTTTAGGTTGGAAAGGACCTTGCAGATTGTCGAGTTCCAACTGCCCTGCCATGGGCAGGGACACCTCCCACTAGACCAGGTTGCCCAAGGCCACGTCCAGCCCAGCCTTGGAAGCCTCCAGGGATGGGGCCTCAACAACCTCTCTGGGCAACCTGTTCCAGTGCCTCACCACCCTTAAAGTGAAAAACTTCTTCCTAATGTTTAATCTAAACCTGCCCTCTTCCAGTTT
>NW_009649619.1:1286231-1332977 GCF_000708025.1 Charadrius vociferus
CAGGAGCTCCTTGTTCATCCATGCAGGCCTCCTGGCTTTTCTGCCTGCCTTCCTCTTTGTAGGGATGCATGGCTCCTGAGCTTGGAGGAGGTGGTCCTGGAATATTAACCAACTTTCTTGGGCCCCTCTTCCCTCCAGCATTTCATCCCACGGCACTGTACCAAGCAGATTCTTTAAGAGGCCAAAGTCAGCTCTCCCAAAGTCCAGGGTGGTCAGCCTGCTGTGCACTTTCCTCGCTGCCTCGAGGATCTTGAACTCAACCATTTCATGGTCACTACAGCCCAGACTGCCCTTGAGTTTGACACTGTCTATAAGTCCCTCCTTGTTGGTAAGGACAAGGTCCAGCATAGCTCCTCTCCTTGTTGGCTCCTCAGCCACTTGGAGAAGGAAGTTGTCCTCAATGCAATCCAAGAGCCTCCTGGATTGCCTATGCCTGGCTGTGTTACCCTTCCAACAGATGTCAGGGTGGTTGAAATCACCCATGAGGACCAGGGTCTGTGAACGTGATGCTGCCCCTATCTGTCTATAGAGGGCTTCATCCACTCAGTCTTCTTGGTCGGGTGGCCTGTAGCAGACACCCACTGTAATGTCCCCTGCTCCCGATTTCCCTTTAATCATGACCCATAGGCTCTCAGTTGGCTCTTTATCCATCTCTAGGCTGAGCTCCATGCATTCCAGCTGGTCGTTAACATATAAGGCAACACCGCCTCCTCATTTCCCTTGCCTGTCTCTGCTGAAGGGCCTGTAGCCTTCCATGCCAAGGCTCCAGTCATAGGAGTCATCCCACCAAGTTTCCACAATACCAAGGAGATCGTAGCCTTGGAGGCGTGCGCACATCTCTAGCTCCTCCTGTTTCTTCCCCATGCTCCATGCATTTGCATAGGGGCACTTCAGCCATGTCTTCGTTGAGGCTGACTTGGCTGGAGCAGCTGTAATTACTTTATGCTGCTCTCCAGGCAGCATTCCTTTGCTGGGTATTAATGGTGGCTCCCATTGGCTCCTGTTTGTCCAGGAGCTCCTGGCTTGTCTATGTAAGACTTTGAGCATGCTGCAGCGTAGTCATCACATTTCGGAGCAAATGGCTGCAGGCCCTCACCAGCACCCTGTTCCTCTTTCCTTGGTACAACATCCCTTGACGGGTCACAGGCGAACCTGGTAACACCCCCTTCCCTGTCGAATCTAGTTTAAAGCCCTGTTAATGAGCCCTGCTAATTTTTGGGCAAAAGCCCTTCTCCCTCTTTCAGTGAGCCAGCACCCATCTGCTGCCAGCAGGCCTGGTGCCACACAGGCCATTCCATTGTCAAAAAACCCAAAATTGTGGCGGTGACACCAGCAATGGAGCCACGTATTAACAGACTAAGCTCACCTGTTCCTTTCAATGTCATTGCCCGCAATGGGAAGTAGGGATGAGAAAATAACCTGTGCACCAGATCCTTGTAGTGACTGACCCAAGGTTGGTCATGGACCCATTTGTTATGCCACACAAAGGTAGACCCCTCATCATCTGTTCCTGACATGATGCACAATCTGTGTGTTTTTATAATGCTAGCTAATACAAATGCATAAATAAATAATATAAATCAGCAGTCAGGCAGTCTTGTACATGAATGTATATAGTTGTAGTTACAAAGTGTGCCAGTTAAGATTTCCCCCAAAAGATCAAAACCAATGTAAAAACAGTATCAGTAGTTACTTTGGCACTGAGACACAAATGGCTATCTAAAAGTTTCTAAGCAAAATGGAGAAGTTTATAGTCCACTCTGAATGTAACCAAAGGACAGGTACAGACCAAGCCACTAATAACCTCACACTAGCATGGGAAAATTTGGAAAGAGAAAACCATTAGGGGAGTCGTCTGAGTAGGAAACACGAGGATACAGAAATAAACCTCTAAACATACACTTCCACTGTGAAAATTAAGAGAGAAGTGTAGTTCTAAGGGAGTTTTACTAACATAAAAGTTTCCACTTCATTATGTATTTTCTTCTCAATGATGGAAGTCCATCCTCTTCTACTACCCATGTGTTCACTAAGTTATTTCCATGACAGATAAGTAGACATCCTAATCATTTCTATCTGGAGCTATTGTTTTTTCCTCTGAAGTCAAACTATTACTTTAAAAGGTCAGTGCTAATAAAGGAGTTAAATTAACTGCTATTAAGTGAATTCAAGTGGCATGAAGCTCAAGAGCAGCCTTCCAGACCAATTATTTCCACTTTAGGGTATTCAATTGTACTTGCATCATCATAGCACCAGTATCCACAGCACTGCCAAAAGTCACAGACTTTATCTTCAATTTATTATGACTACAATTTTTCCTTTGGCTTCTGAAATAGTTTATTGGAAGGTTTCAACATGCAACCACACAAGCCCAACAGACATAAATGGCTAAGCGGTCTTTATAACTGGCAAACAAGCAAAATATCTAAGGTCAGTGTCTCCATAAAAAAAAAATAAAATAGAGAAATCCTCACATCTTCATATATAGCAGCAGCCACTATTTGAATAGCAAAGCTTGAGACTTTGTGTTGGATCTTAAAAAAATTAAAATAGAAATCAAAATTTATGGACTAATGTAACCCAAACAACACACCCACTTACTGGCAGCTTTCCTTCATCTGCAAGAAATTAGACCCTTTATGGGAAGTATCCTAATTTTGAGGCAGACCAGCAATGAGAAACTAAAGCAATGGTTCTGATTCTGTTGAAGATATTAAGTTTGCAGCAAGCTAGCTTTCAGTCAGAGATGATCAACCAAAAGGAATCATTAAAGAATGAAAGGAAAGGGAGAATTAGTGTAGTATTATTTAACTCCATACATGATTGCATGCCATAAATTCTAAATATTCCTTTCATTTCAAAAGGAATGTGAACAAATCACTCAAAAATATATACAAACCCAAAGACTGTCAGAATCTTTTGATGAACTAGATTTGATTTGTAAAACCATAGAATTACCACAACCAAAACTCTTAATGGGCATTGACCCAAAAAAGTGTCACTGGATGCAATTTCTAGGAAAATTATCTGAGAAAGGAAGAAGAGAGAAGAGCAAGCTGACAGGAGAAGCTTCCAGCAAGTAACCAACCCTACTGCAGGGCTGGTTAAAAAGAAATTGCTTATTAAAACTATGTAATCTAAAAAGAATTCTATAATTTTAACACTATTAACAAGAGTTTAAAACCTTTACTGAACAAATTTATTTTATGTAGTCTATATATTGCATAATATTTGCAATTACATGTTTCTTTTGAACTTCTTAATCTATATAGAAACTATTAAAATAAGCCAAGTGAAATAAAACGTTGACATTGGACCTTTGTACTTTGGTCATGCCACAGTATGTGCCAAGGTGGTCATTCTGAAGACAAAAGGGTAAGGAGTCAGCTCATTCAGGAAACAAAGGCAGGCATGAGTAATTTAAATGTTAAATTAACACATAAAAATCAGTGTAAAGTAGTTGCATATAGTCATGGAAGGATGCCCAAGAAAAGAAACTTCAGTACAGTCAATCAGTTAAAAGGGTAAGCAGAAATGTCACCATATGAAAAAAAGCGAGATCAAAGACTTGTTGTATCAGGACATCTGTTTCTTTGATCATAATTTAAGAAATATAGTGAATTGCTCTGGAAAAAAAAAAAAAAAAAAAGGTGGGGAGGGGGATTTGAGTAATCTTGGGTTTCACCATTAATCTCATTTTCCCATGTATGGAATGAAAATAACCATGTTCTTCAATTGGAAGTGCCTAGGAAGAGAATGCTCCAGTCAGAAATGGGAGCTGGCTTTTTTTTTTCTTCTCTTTTTTTCCCCCCCTCCTCTTCGCTTTGGCAAAACACATTGAAGGGTGTCTGTTACGCTTTTGTATAAATTAGAAAGAATTTTTGAAACTGTAATTTCTTTTGCAGAATATAATTCCTTGTTTTCTTAGCTAGTCTTAATCTCTCTTTCTCTTACACACATACACTAGATTATTTTTTAAATGTTCAGTTTGACAGAAAAACCTGGAATGAATAATAGAGATGTTGTTACTTAAAGACTGTATTTTCATTTAATTATTCCACAATCCTAGTTTTCTAGATGGGGTACAGACAGCATGTTAATAAAATGCTTTACCATTAAAAATGCTGAGAAATATTCCCCCATTTTTCTAACTCTGAGAAATTGAAGCTCTGAGGTCTCTTTTCACCTAGTTAACCAGTAGCTTGAGTGAAGTTCAGCTCCAGATGCAGACTCTAGTTAGCCTATCTAGATTACTTCAGATAAAATTGAGACGCCTACATGTGAGTTAAAGGTTTAAAGCTCCCATTACAGCTGATGGAGTCTAAAGGTCTCAACCTCAAGTAAACACATAGGCAGTTGTTTAGGAATCCATTCCTTCGTTCCTTTCCAAATGAAAGATCACCAGTGCCCAGATTAAAGTCACATTTAAATATATTTGTTATTCGTGCTCAGCAGTTTTATTCTCCGGTGAGAGACAACACTTTAAGATACTCTGATTTATGAATAAATAGCTACCTACATGGTCGTGCTCAAAGTGAGATGCGCAGATGTTCACAAACCTTCCTGGCTCAAAGAAAAGCAGGATTAAAAGAGCAGCTTCTGTAGCCTTGTTAGGCACTGTTTGCTGGTCTCGAGAATAAAGCTACGAGCGCTAGATTTGATGCCAACACTGACACCTGCTCAGTGGCTTCAGCAGTTTTCTGTGCCTCAGCAGGGAGACTGCACCTGCAAATTATCATTCAGCTGCTGACGGCATGTTTAAGAGCAGCAGTAGCCTACAGTCATTGTCTGGTGATGCTTTTGAGCCACCTTAACAATCAGGGCTTGCGATGAATTCAGAACTCAGCCCCAGTTAGTAACCGAGATCCCGGTATTTGGGAAGTTACTGTTTTTCTAGCCCTCCTGGTGAGTCCCAGTCACTAGCCAAAATCAGTGTCCTGGTCGGTTATGGAGAATCTGTTTCCTCCTGTGCTGTGACCAATGTTTGCCAGAGCAGTGTTTTGCAATAAGCTGTGTAAGCACGTTCTTGAAATTCACCGCATTAATCATGTTGCATTTTGTTTCTAGGGCAGCACACTACAGGGGTGGTTATGGAATCAGCTTTGACAGAGGAGAAAATTCAGGCTCAGAAACTCCAAAACATTAGCATTTCCCAAGAACATTAGGTAAGGCAGTTTTTTCCTTACACTCCAAATCTAAAATAATGTTTTGTTTCATGAAACAAAACTCAGAGTAAACTTCATTTGACTCATATATTACATTCAAGAACTCTGGATTAACTGAATTTGAAGCTTACAGCCTCTATAGTAATCTTTTTGCCAGGGCCCAGACCCTTCTGTTCTTGCAGCAGACAGAACATATAAAATAATAGAGACCATGACACCTCATCTGGGTGGGCAGCAGGTCCAAGCTCTGCAGCCGTCCACAGCTATTATGCACATTTCTGTGACCTACCTAAGGTTCACATTATTAGCAGTTCCACTGAGCTCTGTTGGCATTACAAATTGCAATGACTTACAGCACCTAAAAGAAAAATGAAATTTCTAGACCAGCACAACTAATACTACCCACAAAGAAGATTTCATAAGCCTTAAAAAAAACCCCAACAACAAAAAATTAAAATGCTATTTTTTTAAACCCAGGTTCTGCAAAGGACACTCTGTAATACAGAATTAATTCATTCACTTAAAATGCCTGAGATCTGCCCAACTATGAATTAATAATGATAGCTAGTCTTTTATGTCAAATCAATCTCACCACTCTCCCTCCCCCAGGAAAGTTCATGACATCTTGTTATCTGCTCCAAGTGAATTCACTGGACTTTAAACACACAAGTTCAGCAGTAGAAATTTCTGAATGCTGCATTGCCTTTCTCAGCAAAGCGATAGTGAGGTCTGTGGCATTCGTTTGTTTGTGCCTGGTGACTGGGATCGCTGAGCTCTCACTGTGTCCCTAGTGGGAACATTTCCAGTAGCTCCAATGATTGCAGGATCAAGCAATTAAGGGTGTAACAACATGGGGAAAAATGCATGTGACTTTTGGTAAAAGAAATAAACCGCATGTTATTAAAGGCTGCAAAATGGAGCAAGGAGACAATCAAGGAAGAATGAAGACAGTCCATCATCCAGGGCTGAATTTCAAAGACTGACCTATCTAAAGAGAGAGGGAGAAAGAGAACTTGGTTTTGTTAGCACAAACACAGTCTGCACAAGAGAAAGATATTCCTAGGCCTTTCTCCTCTGAGAAATCAAGAGCAAAGGGCCAGACCCACAAAACAAGTTGGGGACAGTGAATTGCAGACTATAACCCTACTCTTCCTCTCCCCTCACCCTAAATAACTGTCAGACTCTGTTTAAAGATAAGACATGTGGTCAGAGTACTCACTTTTTTTTTTTCCCCCCCTTGGTGTCCATGTAATTGTGGGCATAGTCCTGAGAAGAGAGGCTCAAAGGGTCCCAAAAGCTGTTCATTCATAGACTTCTGCCACAAAGAACATAGGTTTCAGCAAAAGATAGAGACTACCCAGGACTGCCTACAGACTTCTTCCTTAACACATTATATAGAGGTTAGATTTGTGGTTTGAGCCCCTAAGACAGCAGAGGGCTGAGCTCAACCAAATAACCCCACCTCCTTCGCTAACGCAACACAACACAACACACCTGCTAAGAAATAGCTACAACCGCATTTCCCTCACCACCACCCCAGAAGCAACCTGGGATCCTCCCCACACCGCTGCATCCTGGTGACTGACCTGAGGCTTCCCCTGCTGCCTTCACACCCTATCAAGAAACCATCTCATGACCCCACCAGGGCAGCTGCTAGTGCCTGAGAAAACAGGCAGAGGCGCCTTAAAACACAGCACCACAACCAAGCAAAACAATGTGGGCTTTTTTTTTTATAGCATATTCTAAAAGAACTGGAAGGACATGCTCTATGCTTATCTGCTTTCTAAATACCTATTGCCTGTTCCTCATTAGTGCACATTAACACAAGCTGGGGAGACAACCTGGCATTACAAAGGACACAGAGGGATTATGAGCTGCTATGGTTTGTAAAATGTAAATTTACATTTGAGTGCAGGCAGGGGACATCAGATATCTCTGTTCCCCCTGCAGGGGTTTTTGGAAATTACACAATATCAGATCATGCAGTGGAAAATGCTTTCAGGAGCATGAGGTGAGGAGTCAACTGAGCAACACAGAACACAAACACGATCTACTTCTGAATGAGTGGATGGAGCCTGACTCACTGAGAGAGGGATGTTTTTTAAATCCTATTGGGTGTTTAATTAATGGCACTTTCATGTTCACACATGTGAAGTCAATGGCCTGGTAAACATTTGATTTATTGTGAGTTTCACCAGTGAAAGAAGAGCTATTGAGTGCTCAGCTTTGGCAGATTTAGCTGAGGTTTCAGCAAGGGGTGACCATGATGTACCTTCATGCACCTGACAAAGCCTCAGATGGATTCCAGAGAAAATAGAGTTCATATTTTTTACTTCCAGCTTTGTTTTCTGAGCCAGTAGGCAGAAATCCTCAAAGAGGACTGTCTGCAGGTCATGGGTTGTTTTGCCTCCTCTGAGCCTGGGGGCTCTGCTGGGTATTCTCTGTACCTGACAGTTTGTGGCAGGGCTGAGCAAATGAAATCTTGAATTGGTTATGTGAAGAGCTTTCTCCCTTGCTGCAAGAAGTTTGTTGCAAGAGGTCCTGCTCTTAACTTCCTACATATATATACAGATGAAGGATAAGTCTACCCAGCAAATTGAAGGTATGATTCCAGCCCATTTGACTACCTTTCTTCTCAGTGCTCAGACAGACAACAATAATATTTGAGTCTTAGCACAAAACGCTCTGACTGTGATGTAAGCTACTATGTTTTTCTGTGCACCTGATAGGGGTTGAGCACGGAGGAGTCTCAGTTGCAGCTGAGCCCATGGAAGCTTGGTTGCATGTGAGAGCCCTATGCAGCAGGGGCAACAAAAGCTGCGGAGTGAGTGTGGCATGGCACATCTGAAGGGGTGTGCTCAGAGCACGGCCCCAGGGCGTTTGGTCCTTGATGCTCAGCTGATAATGAATCCTATCATATCCTCATCACCACGCAGTGTGGTGAAGATACCAGTTGTTCTGCAGGGTAGATGTCCATGTCATTGTATGCCAGGTTAGGACACAGTCTCCCCTGCGGGATGGTGGGTAACACCACCTTGGGCTTGGGCTGCACTGACAGCTACTCTGCACTGGTGGACACAAATACCCACTTCGCATCTAAATCTTATTGTATCCAAAGCCTGTGTTTCTTTTTCATTCAGTGACAGAAAAAGCAATACTATTTGGCTGTTTGAGCTCAGGTAGCATAAATCACAGGTTGATGTACATGGTGACAAATAAGCATCTTCCCAGGAGGAAAGTCTGCGGGTGATAACAGGTAGAGCTGAGCCTGTTTTGTACCAGTGAGCCTCTGAAAGTCCTTGCTCTCTATTTTCCTGTGAGGCTGTGCCGCTTTGAGGACACATTGCTCAGGGATTGTGCAAATGGTGACAAAGTACAAGTTGCTTTAAAATGCTGAGTAATTCACACATCAGTATACAGACACAAAGCTCCAAATTATCTCACACTCAGATGAAAGATGAACATCTTTATTATGAGAAACTAATTGATATAAGGTTCACTTATATGGTGGACTCTATGTATGAACCCAGCCTGACGTGATGGATATATAGTTCCTGTTGCAAGTAATGGCATTACTACCGATTTCAAAGTATTTCAAGAGAAGACATCCTTGTAATCTGAATAGATACATAGTCTACAGTTATAGATCTGTATCATACTGCTATTTTGTGCAGAAACTCAGATTTGCACAACAACATTTAATAAATATCAGCTCTTGGCATTATCTGGATCGTCATATACTTTGGAAGAATTTCAAGCCTTACTTCATTTAGTTTTACAGTTGCTAGGATGCACAGAGGCACCCTGGAGTCACTGCTCTCATTCTGGAATCCATCTAATCCCCCCGAGGTAAAAGAAATGTCACAGGTGGCAGCCAGGTCCTCCTCCTCTGAAATACCTCCACTGTGCGTTTGGTGTCAGGAAACAGTGCCAACCTGCGCTGAGGCATTTTGACTTTCTTTTGATGTTGCAATGATATTTCCAGCACCCTTGTTAAAAAGCGTGGGCTCTGCTCAGTTCCTGAGCATGTTCCAAGCTGGAGAACACATCTTTTCTCCACCAGAACCTGTGGTGGCCTCCGTTATCATTTACTAACTTCACATATCTGATCTCAAGGTCTTCGCCTCATTAGAAATTTTTCAGAGCTTCAAGTGGAAATGTTCCTGACAACTGACATGGTTTGGATATGTCAGGGAGTAAATCTTCCAGACCAAGACTGAGGGCTTATCCTGAAACTACCCAGATCCATAGATGCATGATATAAGTCCCTTCCCCTAATGCTGCCTAGTGGATTGGATACATACAGGACCAAAAGGAAAATATAGCCCATGAAGGAGATAAGAAAAATATAAACGAAGAAATTATATCTCTACAAATCACTCCATTGATAAGGTGGACAGATTTGGTCAGATCTCCACAAATACCTGGAAAACTGCACAGGAACATAAGACTAGATGGGAATTTTTCCATCATCATGCCCATTTTCCCAGGCATATGAGATAAGCCTTTACACCTTCTACCTTTAATGCCACCTGCTACTGATTTCTCTCCTTCTGGGTCCTCAGCTGCCAAGTCTGACTTTGCCCGTTTCTCATACCGTGATCTCCCTCTTATCACACAGAGGGAATACACAGCATGGAAGGGTACTTGGAAAAAGGTAATGGGAATTCTGTTTGCACTATTTTGGGGGGCTTTCTCTATAAGCAGGTGTAAGTTCTCTGTCAAGTAAGGACTACTGCCACGAAGTCCACAGACAATAATGCCACAGTAGTTGACATATCCATCTTCCAGATGGTTAGAATTTCCTGTGGAGAACGATCTCTGTAGGTGCATCTATGGTTACAGGCCACCCTTATGCAACATTATACACTGTAGGCATTGCTGTTATCAACAGTGTTAATGTCTTGCTATTTCATCGCCAATTCTCAATTTGCAAAACACAGTCCCTGCAAATTACCCTTGATTTGTTTGCATCATTTACAACAAACAAAACTCCCAAAACACAAGTCAACATGTCCATCTTATTTATCACTGCAGTTTATTTTTAATTCAGCATTTTGTAAACACTAGATTTGCTTTTATTGCTGTCTTAGCAAAGAGTAATGTCTCACTACGATACTATTTATATCAGAAAAGAAATTACCAAAGGCTAAATTTGAAAAAACAAAGTTGGGTAACTATACACTTTGACAAGTAACCATAAAAGGTTGTTCATAAAATAGAATGGCCTGGAACTGCAGTTTCACATTTCCTGATATCACAGATGTCCTGTTACTATGCCTCAGTTAGCAGATATGCCAACAGCAAGGCAGCTACCAGGCTCTATAAACTTGCTCCTGAATCTGGGTTACCAGCTAGTCTGACCATTGTGTAGAAGCCAATATAAGATATGGAGTCCCACAATTAGTTCAACCAACAAAATACAATTTTTTGCAAGAGAAGGACCTGTTAGATACAAGCCAGTATTTATGTACTAGCCAAACATGAATAGCTTCCTCTGTACCTCAGATGCCTTAGCATTAAGGAAAGGCAAAAATAGCTAGAGTTACCCCAGGGAGAATGATAGACATTTTCTTTCAGACTTATATCTTTAAATTAGCAATTTCAGTGAATCACAGATGAGCAATGACTGAGTCTATTCTGAGGACCATGGATATGCACCGCAGTCCAGAACTCAGGAGTGAGGCATTATTGACCCAACTGAAATGCAAATTTGATCCTCTCTGGCAGTTTTAGCAAGGGGGCAAATGACTGCAAAAGATGAGACTGGAACCCCTACTTCTTGCCCGCACTTACTCTTGCCATGAGGCTTACATTTATTACTAGTTGGCTGAAGGCTAACATCTCTACAAAATACCCGTTTTCCTTATTTCTACTGCCATGTTGGTAGAGCTCCCCTGTTTTTCTATGTATTCAGCCACTGAGTGTTTATTAACCACTAGTAGGGATCACTCTAGACCAGATACTCTGCAGTACTTACATGAAACAGTGCTCAAAAGGACGAGGTTTAAGTTCTTCCAGATGAGGAATATTAAAGGACCACCACTGCGTGGATGCGAATGGTTCCAGCAGGATAGTACTACAGAAACGTGACTGAAGTAGTAACTCCATACTCGTATCTCCATTTCTGTGTTGCTGTGGTGCAAGAGTCACTGTGATTTTGCCTGGTGTTGATGGCTGCACTGTATTCCACTGCCTTAGGCTGAAGCAGCCTCCAGGTACAGTAACAGGTCCAGAAGGCAGGACTTCTCTGTTTGCTCAGAGCTAAAATTCACTCGTAAAGGGACATAAAAATACTGCCTGGCTGTTACCCATGTTATGGCTTGCCTGTAATTAAACAGAGAACTCAGGTTTCCAGTTTGGTCAATCCCGTCTTGCCATAAGCAATACACTCATTTTAACTTTTTTTTCGGCAAAGTGAAAGATTCAAATAAACACATAAGACCCGTTCCCTCTCAGCTATGCATTTAGCTTCTTTAATGGTTTCAGAAGCCACATTCCATTCTCCTCCCTCTCCCTTCTCCATTCAAAATCCAATCTTGCTGCTAGGGATTGATTTTCTTCTGTTATTTCCCAATGCTCTGGAGAATCAAAACTGAAGTGCTATTTCTACTCGGCTTGATTCTTCTCTTCTTGAATTAATGAAGTCTTTTCAAGAGGTAAACAGCATGACTATTTAATAAAAAATACATCTAAATGGAAGGACAAAGCCAGGAAGTGTGGCAACAAACCTTCTGATACTCCAGGAACCAATACATCAGTTGAAATTATTTAACCACAGGAATGCGTTGTGGGATCTTGCAGAATGTGTGGATAGAGAACCTTGAAGATAATTTCACTCATTTCCCATAGCGAAACAGATCTCAACTTAATAAGATTGCTCCTAACAAAAAGAGAATAACAAATGTTGTTTTCACTAACAGACTGAGGAAATACAGGATAAATGCTTGCAAGTTACTCTTGACACAGATACAAAAATAATAGGCAAGAGAACATTTCCTTTGCTTATGAATCCAATCCTCACTTTATTGAGATCCTGGTGTTTTTAATAGATAGGTCAAAATAAGTTTAAATTATTCCCTGTGACTTCATGGTGTATTATTTTGCATTTGAAATTGAGCAGCAAAAGCCTCCCAAGGAGAATGTCAAGGCGAGGTTTGCCTCCCATCCAGGGAGAATTTTGCGGTCCTGATTCTTTCTGACAATGGTGTACACATCCTTCGATAATGTCACCAGGGTCTGCTTCTTTCAACCATGGACATGCAGTTGATTAAGTTTACAAGGATGCTTCAATGTCCCGTTGGATTACGGTAGTAAATCTATTAGGAACAACTAGGATCAGCTGAACTGGCTTCTGTCTTAAAACATCTAATGTCTTTGCTTTTCCAGAGTGGGGAGGAGCAGAACCGATGCATGTCTGTCCCACACTTTCTCCAACCCAAAAACACTTTCCCTGCTGGTTCCCCTTGCTCCGTCTGCAGCTACAGATGTTCTTCATCACCTCCAAGGCCTGCAGAAGGGATGAATCCACAGAAGTCCTTTTCTCTCCTCTGCCGGCACCAAACCTCCAAGGATAGACTGGGAGTGGGGGAGCAGAACCGTTTGAGAGCCACCTTCTGCTCCTCTGGAGACACTTCTGGTAACCTAACAGGGGACCCAGACAGAAAAATAAAGGGGGACATAGAAAAGACTGAAGAATGATTTCTCCCTTATATGTCTGCAAAATAGAGTCACTGTATATATGGTACTGGCCAAAACTGTGCTTTCTAGAGCTAAATTATGAAAATTATCCATATATCTGAATCAAAAGGAATATACATGAAAAAGGCACTTAAAGTTACACGATAACCACACTTCTGGAATCTCCTAACTTGGTTTTTCAGTAGCAGTATTTTGCCATTCCTTTCTTCTTTTCTTTTTTTTAATGTGGAGTTATGCAGACACAGAGTCCAACCCTTTCCTACACAACCTGTAGAAGCAAAATTACTTACATATGAAATTCATGTAATGTATTTGCAATTGTGAGCGGGACTGTACGTGCAATGCTGCATAGTTATTCTCGTGTGTACACAGAAATACCCCATCCCTACACTGCATATTTTAATTTACAGGTTCTGACTGCCTGCAGAAAGATCAGACATGAAAGACTCCAGCTGACAACGCAAATGCTTCTGCATTCCAGATAAACTCTGGTATTTTATTCTGTTAAATGTAAAAGTTGCAGAATGAGTTGGTCTGCAAATTATTTTCTTCAATTGGTCTAGAAGCATTTGAAAAGGTCATAATTATTTTTCCCTTGTGTTGAAATTGTCTTCACACATTCACTTTAAACCACAAGTAGTAAAAATAATGGACAATTTGATAAGACGGCTTTTTTTGTTCTTAAAGACCACAATCAAATTTCAAATTAAGTAATTTTCCTTCTTATACTTTCTTTTATCTTCTAGAGAAATGTAGTTCTCCTCCAAACACTGGGAACACATTGCCACTGGAATCACATTTTATGAACTCTAATTCCTAAAGACAAGGATTCAGTGCTGTAAGGAGCCGATCTCACTAGAGAGACTTCAATTACATCTGCCAGAAAGCAATTACATATGTCAGAAAACAAACAAAATTCTTTTCCATGGAGAATTTCTGAAATTTTGAATTTTATTTAAATTCCATAAAATGGCAGTTTGGAAATATTCAGTTTACTGTGATGATCTTGAAACAGTTCCTTTCACTAATGCTGAAACAGTTAAATAGATTATAGTAGATTAATAAAATAATACTTGCATTAATGTCATATAGAACTGAAAAATCAGAACTCTCACATGAAATTTCATTAAAATCAATATGTGGATATATTTCAATTTCAATGAAATTGCATTTTCTGAAAGAGATTTTTTTTCATGCCAAACAATAAAAATCAACCGTATCTTCTTATAGGATCAGAATGAATTCCTAAAAGGGTTAGGCATTAAGGTAGAGCTGGCACCTGTTTTACATGCTTAATTTCAAAATCTTAGTAAGCAGAACCCATACTCAGTTGCTGTCCAGCCTTGAAAGCATCCCAGTGCATTGAGAGCGAAGTTTCCAACACCGATGTTTCCCATGCACCTCAGACTGCCTCAGCATGGATGGCAGCTGTGACATAACTTTCACCTAAGGTCTTCTGGGATACAGGAACAAGGTCCACTTCCACATATATTGCTTCAGAGCCCTAATACATTAGGCATCCTCAGAAATCACCACACGCTTTGAATAAGGCTCTATATGTGGCATTTTTCTACATTCTACATTTCCACAGCATTTTGCTGTGATTGGAGAGACTGTAGTCCCATACTGTCCTCTGCCTGAAGTGAATCAAACCTACATTTTCTGTATGAGCCCTCTCCTCACTAAACTCCAAATTGCTTTGGGAAAGGGCCCGACAGGCCCACTCTACCTGTTGAAGAAAAGGAGAGGATGAGGAAACTCAGCTCAAGGCAGGCTTAGCTTATAGTGTTAGCAGAGTCTATGATTCTCCTGAGGAGACTGTGGCATTCCCTGAGGACCAAAGCAATCTGCATTGCAGTCCGTGGCTATTTTATTTTACATCAAGGAGTTACTTGACTGTGTCAGGGAACTGGAAGTGAGAAGGTGCAGTGACAGGCATGCTGCTGTGTCACCCTTGCACTTCCTTCCTCTCTCTCTCTGGCCAACTTAATATTTGATTAGCTGATATAAAGTCAAAGAGTTTCAGACGGAAAAATGAGGATAGAGTCAGCTGCAGAAAACAGACTTGATTTATACAGTAGCACTTGTCTCCCCTCAGCTGAAAGAAAAAAAACCCACACCACCCTGTCTGTGAGCACTCCTACTCTTTTGCAATGTGAAGAGTGAAAGCAAAATCACGAACCACTTTTATTGCTGCTTTAGAAGAAGTATTGCCCGTTAGAGGAGTCATTGTATCTGCTGTGTTTGGAAGAACAAAGGGTCAGCGCCAGCAGGAAGAGAGCAAATAGCGTTACCTCATGCATGGATGAGAGGTTAGTTCAGGAGGCACTCGCAGGAATGTTTGTAAAGCCCAAAGGGGACTGTGATGAGCGTGTTGTGTTATGAATTTAAAGCTAACAAAGTGTGATGTCTTTTGAAAATCTAGTTATTTACTCCAGGCATTGCCCAGACGCAAAAGATGTACCCTCAGGAAAATGAAAGATCAAGGTTTTTGAATACTTCCCAGCTGCAGAGTATCTTAGACATTCGATGTTTTCTGGCCACATTTGAAAGGTTCATTCCAAATTTATGAGAGTCAATCATGATGGCCACTGTATTAAAATAACTAAGCATACTGGGCCAAAAAGAAAATTAAAATCTTGGAGGAACAGGAAAAGGAATGAGTAGTTTCAGGCTACTGGTCCATATTTAAGCAGGGTAACTCATAGCAGTAGGATGTGGTACTTTTCTTCTGGGAGATGCGGGCTTCCACCTCACTGGCTTGTAATGATGGGCATTTAATAACTTGTAGAATTAACTCCAAAGCGGTACTGAAAACTGAAAATGAGAGTAAGGACACTCAATCTGAAAAAGGCACATTGGGTATAACTTGGCGTACTATTAAATTTCACAAGTTACCAGTTGGAAGGAAAAAAACCATATTGGTCTAATCAAAGACTGGATAAACATCCCAGGTCCAAAGGTAGGCAACAGCCTGTGGTCAGCTGGCAGGTTGCAGTGATCGGTGTTGATTTCAATGGCTCATCAGTATGACTTTTGTTATGCAGCATCAGAAAAGCATGGTTTCACAGACAGACTATCCTTGCTGTTCCAGCTCCCCAGAGAAACATATACAAAAAGTGCATAATTCCCCTAGATGACCTCCTTAATGCAGGCTGGGAAACAGCTCTGGAAACAAGGCACACTTTGAACAGGCTAATGCATTATTCCTTTTAGGGATGATCTCATCACCTAGCTAAAAGAAATGTAGCCTCAATGTTTCTGGAAATTGAAGCTGTCAGTGGAGAACGGTTTTTTGCAATGGGGATTAAAATATTACTACCCTGAGGAATGTTTACAGAAAAAAATACCGGTGGAATTCTATGCATGAACAGGACCAAGAGGCATTGAAAATTCAAGGGAAGGCCAGGAGTGAAATGTGTTGGCCAACTTCAGATACAAACATAGAAATGGAAAGCGGTTGTTAAGTAAAACCCTGTAACATGCTAAAAACGGCATCACAGAGGCCAGGAAAGCTGGCGACAGCTTCACTTGAAGTTTGGAGTAAAAACAGCAACACAAAGCAAATGCATTTCATCATATCCGTTAGCTGACACGGGTGGCTGTTACTCATGGTCAGAAATAGCATATATGACAAATTTCTGCTGTATACAGTTGATATGATTCAGATTACACTCGTCACCCATGTGATGCCTGAAATTGAGAACTCATGAAAATACAAGTTTCATTCATGCTTAAAGATGCTTGCAACATGACAGTTTAAGCAGAGTCCAGGTGAACGTTTCTAACAGTGTTTACAAAGCAAAACACAGAGGCACAATTAATGCTTTCAAAAGAGGGCAACACAAAAGATTTTATTTACTCAGCATCCGGAACTGTAACCTTAGTGTTATGTCATTCTCCAGGCAGGTGAGAGATGAGATTTTTGATGATATCAAGCAGACAAGAGCAGTGAATTGGGTCCTGCAGACTCCTGTTGATGTTCAAATCTAAGAAAAGATGAGGGAGTAGTGGAGTTTTTGCTTGCCATGGTTTTTTGAAAGACAGGACTTATCATTCATTTTGTCCACACTTTTAAAGAAGCAATAGCAGTGCCATACTCTAGAAAATGGTTCTGAGTGGTAAATCCTAAACAGCAGAATATTCTTCTTGTAATTTGATACTTGATGTCTAAGACCCAGAAAAGGGCAGGATTTTAGATTCATGTCATATGCCTACTGTAGACATTTGGCGGGCTGGCGCTTGTTAATTTTGGTAACAACCCCTAAGAAGCCTAAGAATCTGAGTAAGGAGTGATGGATGCTACTTCAGTGTCAAGTTCATCCTCTCAAGACACAGTGCTGATGGCAACTCTATCCTTGATAGGATTTAATCAGTCTGCTCCCACTGAATCCCTGGAACAGCTCTACATGTACATATGGCATATGTTTAACCTGCTATGATTAAGTGACTCCTGAAAAAGTAAATGAAGAAGGGGTGAAGGATTATTCTTCTTCTCGTAGAATGACAGGTCTCTCACATCTCCCAGTTTTTCTCGTGGCAGAAGCTGCTTTCTGAGGGAATACTTTCAGGCGTCCCAAACAAGTGTACAGATGTCAAAAGGTGAAGCTTCTGAACTGTTAAAACTGTTAACGCAGAGCTATTCAGTTTCATTCCACCAAGCCAAGAACTAGGTGGTTATTAGGAGGGTTATTTTGCAGTGGATTGCTCTTGGGATCAGCTGCTTAACCTCTCTCTAGAAGGTTAGCTGGTGTATTGTCTCCAGCCACTACACAGAGTAATCTCTGCCATAATCCCTGGCTCCACCACAGCCAGCCACTACTCTTTTGTGGTGTACAGCTAGTAATGCTCACACGCCTGGGCTCAGACTTTCTGTGCTCGCTGCGCATACCAAACAGAAGATGCCAGTCCCAACTGAGTAAGTAATTTTCCATTAAAATTAAACAAACTTTTCCCATCTAAGTCAACAAAACTACTTGCCTGGATACATGATCATCATCTGGAGGAAGGACTTCTCACCTCTGCTTTCACCTTCCTATCAAATAACTACTGGTGTTTATAATGGGGGAATGCAGAAATGGCACCTCCCCAAATACCTATATATAAAATAAAAGTGTACTATGACTTTACTCCTTCTGTGTTGACTCAGTAGAATAACTCAGCTGTAAGGCTACGTAAAAGCTTCCAGCACTCTGGAGTGCCTGGCTGGTTGTTTTATGAACAAGATAAGAATTCAGTAGGTTCACCGGTTAAAAAGTAGCATCTTTGATTTACATATTCCGCAATCACTCTTATCAGCATTTTAAGGTTCCTTGGCATTTGTCAGTTGTTTTTTTAATAAGGAGAGCCTTCCTCACTCCATTTTTATATCTAGAAATAGAAATTCTTCATCTATTGCACGTAGAATATAAAAATTTTTAAAAGAACACACTGGCAAGCAGCTCCTTCAGCATATTTACAGAGTCTTTCTCCATAAAATGTTAGGAATTTTGGACAAAAAACTTGAGAGGAAATAAAATCCCGTAATGTTGATTCGAAGCAATTTCTTTTCAGAAAGAGAAAGGTGTTTAATGAAGATTGAATTGAAGAGAAGCGGTGGTGGTTTCCAAGGAAACTTAACATGCACCTCTATAAATATCAATGAATCCCCTTTGGTTTTGTTTGGTTTTTTTTTTTTTTCTTCTTTTTCTTTTGCCTCCCTGTTGTTGTTGAGGTGTTGTGTTTTGTTTTTTTTTTCTTATTGGGTTAATCCAAAACAGGAACTCCATACTCCAACTCCTTTTTCAAATATAAAGTGCATTGACACAAACATGTATTGGGAGATGTTAGGTGTGTATAAAGTATGCAAGTCCTGTGATACAGATTTGTCTTAATTTTGAACAAAAGCATGTTGGGTGATCAGAAGAGAGTGGGTACTAAAGGCAGCAGAAGCCCACATGAATGTGACAAGCACAGTGTAATTAAGTTGTGTTTATGCTGGGGTGAAGCACTTGCCCAGCAAGGACGGTGCCCTTCTGTCCATGTACTTTGGGTTCCTCCCTGAAACACAGCAGGATGGAGTCCACTCAGTCCTTATCATGACAGGCACTCAGGAAAATGCTGCAACACATATTCGGGGGTAAGGAGAGCACAGCAAAGTGGAACTGCTCCTTCAGATAGATGCAGCAACAGAGTCTGTACCTAGCAGGAGATGGAAGTAATCGGAAACTGTAGACATCTGTGTTAAATAATTATTTTTCCACTTTTTCCTGACATCTGAAGATCTGGTTGCAGTGATTTGTGTGACCTACCTCATGGAGCAGGCTATAATATATACATATATAGGGAGCTTGTAAACAGCTGGAGCAGTAAGGGTGTTTGGGTAGGCGCAGCAGTCAGTGCTTGGAAGACGTAACCGCTAAGCAGGGGGTTTTGGCCCCTCATATTTTCTGAGTGTTGCCTCTTTGGGTTGTGGAATGGGGCAGTGAGCACTGAGTTAGGAGAAGGAGCTCATTGAGGCATGTTGATATTGTCAGAAAGTAACCTTCAAATCCTCAGTCAACTTTGTGCTGAAGTTTCTGCTCCCCAAAGAAAAGAGGACAGGAGAAAAGAGCAAGGAACTGAAAATTTCACAAGAGAAGCAGAGAGACACATTTTCCTTCCAGACATCATTCTATGTCCCGTAAGTTGTAGCCAGAGATGGATCAGTAACTGTGAATAGACAGGTTGTGTTTTATTTCTTCTTGAAGTAAGAAGGGGCCTACAGCATATGAAAATTGACGAAAATAGCAACAAGCATTCAGTAGAGATGATCAGACAAATTGATGCTAAGATTTTGGAAGCATCATCACTTTAGCAGAATACTGATTGATTAGGAATGGAAAACAGGAGACATACAAGGGGTAGCTTGGCATACTGTAACATCAAGAGGTGTGAGAGCGAGATGGCATCCACAAGAACAGCAATAGTATGAATATGGCTGTGATGGGGTTACCAAAGGGCAGCGGACATGAGGAATTCTCCATAGCACCCAGGCATTACCAGGTACTCAAAGAAACTACAGAATTTATCTCGACAGAGCAATGTGGTTGAAAGCAGACAAACACCCCACCGTTGAATGCTGTTTGATGCAACCTTTAAGCACTCTAAGACTGCATCATGGATGTGCAGACTGAAGATGACTTACAAAGAACCTGGAAGGATGCTGAATATGCAAGGACCATATGCAAAGACCAGCTTTTGCTGTGCTCTGCAAGAAGCAGTGTGTAAGGCTGCGGACTTGAACTGCTAGAGAAAAAAAGTGAGTTAAATAGAGGATTTTTGTGGAAGAGAGGTTTTGTGGAAGACTAGTCTGTCTTTAGAGGCAAGTGAACTTTTTGGGTAACTTGCAGCTCACTGTTTAAGGGGGCAGAGAGGGAGGATAATTAGGAAGGTATTCAATTAATAAAAGAGGAAGGGACAAATAAGCCCTAATTTAGCATAAAATCAAGATGTCAAGAACAAAATTAATCAAAGCACGCAGGTACAAGAGCAGAGAAATGTGCCAATTTCCTACACACCAGTCCTAGTGACCTGTGTAATGACAGGAATTGGAATGTATTTACGAGCATAA
Organism: Charadrius vociferus; assembly: GCF_000708025.1. NCBI lineage: Eukaryota > Metazoa > Chordata > Aves > Charadriiformes > Charadriidae > Charadrius > Charadrius vociferus. The sequence continues at coordinate 1,306,689 of NW_009649619.1, forward strand.
ATTCAGCCTTGCAGGGAATAATGAAGCCTGATGAGAAGATCTGCACAACTGGAATGCTAAAGTCTCCTCCTATCACCTGTTTAGGAAGGGATGAGTGAATTAAGAGGGAGGTAAAGTGTTATTCTAGGTCAAAATGATATTGTCTGTTTGAATCACTGCCAGTTTGGCAGCAAACATTTCATGAATCCTTACAGGCCAATATCCTAACAGGTAGGACATAGTGCCATAGACCAAAGACTTGAGGACAAGCTGATGCGTTTTATAAATATTTACCTATAAAGTGCAAGTAAAAATGTCTGTTATCATGGGAAATTTCAGCCTGAGTGATATGTGCTGACAGTCTCATTCTGCCAAATATCCTTGGATGTCTAAATTCTATAGAAGATAATCCTTAACTCAAAAACGTTGTCTCTGTCACAAAGGAATTCTACATTAGATGCCTTTTTGACAGCTAGAGAAGAACTGATCACACAGTTCAAAAGCCATGGGAGTTGTGAATATTGAACTGTGGAGTTTGGCTTAAAGCATGGAGACAGTGCGATCATGTTATCTCCGCAGTCCATTGGGCTGATACAACTTCTCAGTGTGGTTGGGCTGTGCTAACGCAGCTGCACACAGCGCTCAGTGTGTGCGTGGGTGTGGAGGTGGGAGGACAGCGCTTTCGTAGACTTTCAACTCCCAGCTCCTCTTTTCAGGGAGATGCCACTGAGTCACGATATTTTGCTTGTCACGGAGTTCATAGCTGAATGAAGCTGTGATCTGCTGTCTCTCACCAAGGTCAGGCGCTGCTGAGCAGCAGATTGGGAGTATCTTTTGTTTGCTGAAGAAGGGTTCTCAGAGCCTCACCGACTTTCTCAGGTGGGCAGGCATGGGAGCACACTGGATTTTTTGTGCACTGAGGAAGATTGTCTCTGCTGTCATAGGCACAGGAGAGCAGACTGGCTTCTTATCCAGAGGCCAGCTTCACTGAAAGAAGTTAATGATGAGCTCTAACCTTACTCTATGAGCAAGAAAGCATGTAGGTTAGTGAACCATGCAAAATGAGGGAGCCAAAACAAAGGGAGGTGAGACTGTGGAGTTGATACTTATTAGTAATAGTTCAAAGCAAGGAAGAAAAATCATTCAATATTCAGAAGAAAAAAAAAAGTACTTACATGACAAGTTATAAAAATAGAAGAAAAAAAAAAAAAACTGAAAGAGGAAGAAAATAGCAACACAGCAGGATCAAACATCCTCCCTTTTCAAAGAGCAATATATCGAGGACCGGCTGGCCAGCCCAGATTCATTGGGTGCCCAGCAGTAGGGTGTGAGGATGTTAATGGTCAGGCTAATTATGGCTAGTTCCAGCCCATTATAATGTATATAAACAATAAATTAGATGATGGCTGTGTACTCACAAGCTGTGAGCCTGATCTTTCTCTTGAGCCTCTGCAGCTGGTAAATGATGCCAGAATAAAGGTAACTCCAGTGTTACACCCTCACCCAACAGTATCTGCCTCTTTGCAAAGCATTTGCACCTGAGCCAGCTTATTTTGCATCTTGCCAGAATACTTGACAGCGACTGCTGAAGAAGTCTTGCAGTTGCTGCTGTTCATAACACAGCTGTTACCTTAAGAAAAAAAGATAACATCCAGTATTAAAATGTGAATGTAGAGGATAGTGCTCCAAATCACCACACAATCAGCCTTATACTACTAGCCTGTTCAGAGTAAGCTCAGATAATTCAGTGTCATGCTGCATTGCTCTATGTAGATATAACTTCAAGTGTTCGTGACTTGATGCTGCGTGCTCTGCACCTGTGAGCTCTGTGCTTTATGTGAGCAGTTTCACAGTGTCACGGAGCTGAGGACAGCTTTGAGCATATCAATCAGAGGTAAAAAATCCAAACAGAAAAGCCTGAAGAAAAATAAAGTTAAAAAAATCAGAACCCTGCAGCTGAAAATGAAATCATCCCAGCTAAAAAGTCAGACTGAGGCAGTAAAATGAGATAATGGTAATAATAACAATATTAATTAATGTATCACATGCATTACATATATCATAAAGGAAAGAAAGAAGAACCAGATATGGAAGAATATAAATTAGGGCATAAAACTGCAGGAACTGATAAAGGCACAAAGAAAACTATGTGGTCAGCAAAGTTCAGGATAAAAAGGAGATTCCAAAAGTAAATTTAGAAAAAAAGAAAATGTAAAGAAGTGAGGGGATTTTTTAAAATAATAGATGATATCTATTCTGCCCTATTGTCTACAATAGGGCAGAAAAGACAAGCTTCTCCACATGTTTCTCGTTCGGGTTTTGAAGAACAGTCAATGCACTGTGATGGCAGCGCATCTTCTAGTGATGATGATGACAACGATGGGATATTTTCTATTCTGACAGTGACTCAAAGAAATGTTCAAAAACAGCTATTGAAGTTAGATATTTTTAAATCATCAGGTCTGGATAGCTTGCATTAGAGAGTTTTAAAATGCTGTTTGAGTAGCTCTCTGTATCCCTAACACCGATTTTCAATAAAACTTGGAACAGTAAGCTAGTTTCAGAAAATTGAAAGGAAGCCAACGCTGTGAGAAAATCTGAAAAAGGTAAAGTGGGCAATCTGGTGGGGCTACTGGGCCTTTTAGCTCTAAAGAGTGGCCAAAGCAAGGATGGGTAATAAGATTATTTCTCATTGCAAAGGATTCGTTGACAATAGGTTGTGCTAGTTAATTTGATATATTCTCTAACTGAGGTCATAAATTTGGTTGAAAAAGTAATAGCAAGTTGAAAAAGTTGATGCAAGCACAGAGCCTTCTAAAATTTCAGACCACATTTTCATTAAAAACTAAAATATTGCAAAATAAATGCACATTAATCGGGTACTTTTCAAACCTGAATTGAAAACTTAACAGGTGGATCTCTAAATACAATCAGCCAACAAGTATGATAATATTTAGCAGTTTTAATTACAACCTACTGAAAGAATTGACAGTTGATCTAAAAGTTGGAGAGACATAAGCCATGAAAATTACATGCCCCACAGCAGCTCTGGCACTAAGACCCCAGGAAGCGGAGCACTGGCTGTGTTCACCCTGGCTGAAGAGGGCTTGGGGGTCACGGCAGATAGAGACATGAAGAAGAGTTCATGCTGTTACTGTTCTATAGTGTTTCCAAATATTTCTTCTCATTGGTAAAGACTTGAAGTGTTTAAAACTAAGGGTGAATTGCACTAGTGGGACACCATGGATGTGAAAACAAGAAAGTCCTTTTGAGAAGGATTTTGTTAAACAGCAGACAGTACAGAGAAGGTGCATGAGAAGGGTGAAAAGACTGAAAATCATTCTTTATACTGATGCAATCAAAGAGCTCCTCTGGCTTAGATTTATGCGGAGAAGATTAAGGGGATGACTTCATGTAGATTTGTAAGTACTGACATGAGAACAGATATGTCATAATAGAGTGTCCTTCAGTACAGCAGACTGAGACATAATAAGACGCGTTGGCTGGAAGCTAAGGTTAGACGAATCAGATCAGACAAAAAAGGTGCATTAAAGCCATTGGATCTATCTGTTGCTGAGGTATGTTCTTGATCCTCAGAAATGTTTAAATCAAACCTGCTCTACAGGGAACACCTCACTCCACTGAATAGTTAAACATTAGATTCATGAGCTGTGATTTCCCCAGGAATTTCTAATGCTAATTCAATGCTCTGGACTCAGACTTTGATTTTCATAGAAGTCAAAGACATGAAAGATAGATGCTGGCCGGTCTTTAGGTGCATTCCTGAATTTGATGCCATACCTTCAGCGGATTTCATTTTGGTTTTACCTGGTGTCATTTCAGAATACGTTGTTATGGACAGCTTAAATTTCTAGACAAAGAACACATGGCTGGAAGCCCGTGACAGCGGGGTGTGCTCAGCAGGGCAACAAGTGGCCCTAGGAAAAGAGAAAGCTGAACCAAGGGCTAACTTTTTTGCACACACATTGCAAAATTTATGTTTTTCTAAATGTTTCTATTGCAAATTTTTGCAAATGGGCAGGCTGTGACTGTGCCTCTCAGGTCTCCCATATTATTGTTGTGGCACTTATCCACAACATGGGAGAGAAGGGCTGAGAGGGCTGAGCCCACCCTGAGCACACATGTCTGGAGAGCTCCAACACTGCTCCTCCTGAAGCTGAACCGTTAGGCAGCAAGCATGGATGTTCAGATGGTGAACCAGTAAGACGTGATCTGACATTGGTCCAGTGGAGAGTACACCAAATGGGAGGCAGGGAGACCTACGGCTCTGGTCTCTAGTCCTGAGTCCTTTCTTTTTTTTTTCTTATTCTACAAAGAAATCCATTCTTTGAGGAAGGCTCCATACTACTCCTCCTCCCCTGCCTCCCCATTCATTCACTTTGTCAAAGAGTTGGTGAAACAAAGTCTGGATCGGGTTACAACATAACCCAATTAGGCTGCAGCCTAACCCAGTTATGAGTAATCATGGTAAAAGAGGGAAGAACACAAGGGGACAGGCTGACACACTGCCCCACGGGGAAAAAAAAAAAAAAGTAATAAAAAACATTTCTAAAGAAAAAAATACATCCTCAGTCAGTGTTAAGTTTTCCACACAGGCAGCACTGTTCCAAACTCTTCCTGGAGAGTGAAAACAAATGGAAAGTTAAAAACATGAGGATGCATTTCTCCGATACATGAATAGCTCATATCAGTGTTAATCGAAATTACCCATATGCCTCAGAGACTGAACAGGGTCAATATTTAAATTGACTCTGTGGGAGTACAAAGAAGGTACAAAGAAAACTGCACTCCTGGAATGCATAATGCCATAGGTTAGTAAGAGCTTCCTTTATTTTCTTAGGGCCCCCCATGAAGCTAAATATGTACCTTGGAAGATGAATCTAGATAGTATTACTTAAATGCACAGGAATCAAAGATCTTTTTTTTTTTTAAGGAAGGAGACCTTATGTAAACCTTACTGAAAATGAAAAATAGAAGGTAAAGAAAAAAGTGTTATTTAATCTGAGAGATACCTTTTTCAGTTATGTCAGTTACTATACCAATAAGAAAAGCGATTTTTTTTCTTTTCTACTTCTTTGTTGTATGGATTTTTTTAATAGTTATTATATAATGGAAACCTATTCAAAAGCAAGACAGCCTTTGGAGGGAGATTTCCATGTTACTGTAAAGAAATAATCTCATGCAACAGATTTCTAGATTGGTAAAACCTGCTTATATGTTTCTGTCTTAAAAAATTGTGCTTTTTCAAATTCATGTATTCTGCTTGTAAAATGAAATAAATTGCTTCCCAATAGAACTCTGTTATTTCACTCTTTTTTGAAACAGCTGTATGGAAAAAATTTAAATAAGTGAAATGACACACTTTAATTTTGTTGAAGTATTTACCCAATAAAAGTGCATTTCTTGATTATTGCTGAATGAATATATTTTAATTGTAAAACTGCCCAAAATATTAATATCATCAATATGCAAAAGAAATAAACTTTATAGACAGAATGACTGTGTGCTAAATATACGCTTTTGCACGCATTTTTAGTTAATTTTTTAAGTATTAGTGAATGCAAATACACAAACTAACACTTTTTTTAAGGTGTAGAGTGAATAAATTAGACATTTAAAACATGCTTTAATTATTTCTCTTGATCAGTAGGCCATACAAGCACATTCACTGACTCAGAAGGAAGCTATATGAGCAATTTCTGAATAAAAGATGTGTAGCATGCTTAAATTTTAAAAATCACTATCGTAATTTCTATTATTACAACCGAATAATTGGGTCAAAATTCTGCTCACATAATCATACTGCATTCAGGCTACAAGCTACTGTAAATACAAGGCACTTGTAATCTACCTCTCTTCATTTTATGAGATGTATCTTCATTAAAGTTGTGCTCATTTTTAAGTTTTCTTTTGTGAATCTGAAATGTAACCTCATTGACAAATGGCACCAAAAGACATAGATATTTTATACTTTTCTGCATCAGTCTTCACTAAAAAGGTCAAATGGTTAGAATGCTCAATATCACTGAGACATAAAACATCAGCACAGAACAGGAAAAGAACAAGTAACACTGCTCTTTGACAAGTTAAATCTTTTCATAACCACTGGCCCTGATGGATTTCATTCAACTTAGTTAAAGAAATGACTGAAGCAATCTCACAGCCATTTGGGATTATTTCTGAGAACTTCGCCGGGGGGGGGGGAGGGGAAAATACTGTAAGACAAATATAGTTCAAGCTTTTAAAAAAATTCTGGAACAAGAATAGTTATCTGCAAGAAGCCATAGGATAACAGGGACATGGGTAAATCATGTCAAACTGCTATAATTTTCTTTTGTAATAGCATGATTGGTGTCATGAGACAATAGTAGCAGTACTGAATCACAAATGTCTTGACTGATTCCTGGAACCGTCTCACATGATATTCTTACATGAAAGGTAGGGAGACACAGATTAGGTTACCCTCCTGTAAGGTGGATGCAACGCTGGTTACATACTCATTCTTGAGGAATGATTATCAAAGACCCATTTTCAGAACTATCAGACACACCTAGTGGCAATTGGTAATGTGTTCTTCTTGGTCTAGGATAGGCTTTGACACTTAGGAGTAATCAGCAGTGGAAGTACAGGATGGGATTCACTTGGTGAACAGGCAGTTCTTCAGGAAAGGAGGCAAAGCCACTCCTTCAAATGGTGTTACACTGGGGCAGTTAACTCAGAACTCACTCTGCAAGGCAAAGGAGGGAGCCCTTCCTCTTCAATAAGGATCAGAGCATTCATTTTTAGGCTCTGTATTTCAGTAGATATGTTGAGATATCAAAGAGAGTTCACAGGAGAGATGCAGGAACAATTGGAGTCCTAAAAACTGCAACCTATAGGAGACTTTAGAGGCTTGTATTCTTGGAGAAGACTGGAGGCAGACAAAACAATGATTTTCTGATTTTCAAAAAGTTGCTGCAAAGAATAATGAAAGCATCTGTTCTTCAGCTCTGTAATGAATTCTGGCAAGAAAAGTTCAAATTAAATATCAGGAAATAGTGCCCAGTAGTAAAGTTAGTAAAACTCTGTGATAGGTTGCTCAACTATAGTACTATGCAACATAGCGTACACGCCTGGGTATAAGTAGGAATGGTATAGATATGCGGGTTTCTGATTTTGGCAGGGAATAGACTAGATGAACTCTGCAGACTGGTATTTCACCTTTGTTTGCTATGATTTGTATGCTTACCTGAATTTGTTCATGAAAACCAGAATTTGATAACTTGGGAACAGTTAGGCTGCTGATGTACTGAAGCCATTGCCTAGCACAGTGGGTAATTTTTTTCTGTTGTTTTTCCTACCTGTCTACATCCATTTGTAATCTCCTGATTTATCCTAAGCTTACAAACCCTCTGGGGCACGATCTGCCCTTTTTTTTTCTGTGAGTATACAGTCTAGTGCAGTGCATTACATTACATTAATTCCATTTATTATACCATATACAATTACTGTATTGATCATAGTCATCATTGCAGTTGTGGTGCATACTCTGAGCCAGTGTTTGATGTTGGTACAAAGCATAGACAGGGAAATAACCCAATGACTATTGCTCCCTCCTGAGATCAGTGTGGCCAACAGACTTCCACAGGGATTAGAAGCAGTCGTAAGAGAGTGCAAACCTAAACCGTAAGAGAAAATTATGTGGGGAGGATTCCTTCGGAAACCACTTCTCAACTAATGAACCTCCAGGAAAGCACACAATATGATGGCTCATAATCATTACCACTGGTATTGTTTGCCCATAGGACTGTTACCAGGCAGAGAAACCAGGTGAAAAAGCTTCAAGTATCAAGCCAGGAGAATGGAATTGGAAAGAGGATAGAAAGGAAAGATCAAAGCAACATTTACAGTTGCAAGTGCCATACAGACCCTGCCTGAAAGCAGACCAGTACCATTTAAATGGATTAGAAGTTTCTATCTCCATGCAGGATCTGAGAAAATTATTATCTCGAAGACATCCTCTATTTTGCAGTAATACCTTGACCTAAATAAATCTGTCTGATTCTAGGATAAGCATGACAGAATGCCAGCTCTCAGTGATATTAGTCTTTGAGGTTGGGTTATGAATAAATGATAATAATAATAGATATAAGAAATTTTAACTGGAGCTAGCTGGGAAAGATCCATTGTTTTAACAGAAATATTGAGGTTTCAAAACTTTTTCATTGTTTTGCAAGAGGAAGACATATGACATGTTTTATAACTTCTGATCAAATAAGAAAGATTTATCACAGAACAGGCAAAGCCCTGGGATCAGGGGACTCACCTGGAAGTTCCAGATTCGCGTCTCTATTCGGAATTCCTTCTGAAGAACTTTATGTTTCTGACTGAAGAAAATATTAGTGAACATTTTTAAGACTCAGAATAATCCATTCTATTCTGTTTTCACTGGAGAAGTTTTGCTTCATCCAAAGTAAATAATTTTTTTCTACCTGAAATATGGCCTAAAATATGTTTTGAAAGGCATGTATCAGATTGTCTTTTTTATTTATTATTTTTCAGATAGCAGCTTTAACCTTGAATTTTATTAGAAGCTTGGTTCTTCTTTTCATGCTTTCTTAAGTAGCTTAGTTCAGGTTAGACACTATCAGCCCAAACTAGGTCTTATAATTATTCTACATTGGAGCAATACCACTGACTTCTAGTCTCGATACAGACTGTTCAATCATTATACAAATCAGGTATCATTTACATTTATATGTGTATAACAACATAAACACTTGAGGGGATTCAGTTCTCTTAACTTAAAACATCTGTGATGTAGACAACTATGTCTGTGTCATCCTCAAGTCCAATTTCTGGCCAATGGAGGGAAATCTATCTGACCAAATGTAGGTGTCTGGTTTAGGATGAGATGAATCATATTCTAAGAGCAACTGATTCCGCCCATTGACTGAAAGAAGAGCCCAGGACAGCTTGAAAGTCCACAGACATCTACACTTGATCAGATGAAGCCAGCTTTTCAAGACTAAGTGCTTATCCGGGCATATGGAAATACATAATGAAAGCAAGCCCTAAAGAGTCTATAGCTCAGAGTCCTGATCCAGCTGGTTACTGTACATAAGCATTCTGATAGATAAATCAAAAAGTTAAAACAAAACATGGGAAAAAGACGATATTGTTACCCTTCCTACATCCCCAAAAGATGTTAAACGTGCTAGTACTCTGGGTTGATTATGTGCCTTTTAGCATGGGATCTCATGTTACAACTCACTCCACAACCTTGGGTAGTCAGAGCGTTACACACCAGCCTTCCCACTGCCTCTGCAGAGCAACTGAGCTCTTGAGCCAGAAATGCAGGGCAGTAGGTACGTTCAGTCTAAAGAATATATATGAAATGCATACGTACAGTAGGATATGCAGCCACATGGCTTGAAGAGGTATCTCTGTCATATGTAATAATGCTTCTCCCTCACACCAGAAACAGATCTGGGTATGGAAGGCAGTGCTGTAAATTGTCCTGGCTGCATTACATCTGTGTGTGTTTGGGGGTGGTGGTTGGACAGAGAGAAAGAATTTTATCAGAGGATTGGGGCATGACTTTATTTTTACAGAAGAGCATATATGCTATCTTCAACTGCAACACCTGTTTGAATTTCCACAGCAGAACAAAACCCCAAACCTAAGTTATATTTGAAGGAAATTTATATAGTCAATTTTAAGTAAGAGTTTACTAAGCTGATAATGAAACATCTTTTACACCATTGGAGTTGAAAGAAAGCTTTCGTTTTCTGCAAGTACTTTGGAGTCTAATACTGTGTGTTTATAATTTCCATATAATATTTAGCATTCACTTTAATGGTTCAAATATTTCCTTAATTGAAAAACAACTCCAGCGCAGCAAGGGTAGTTGAGATTTTTACTGTAAGTAATGATTTACTTCATCTAAAATTAATGATAGCTAGTGAGGACTTATTTATATAGTAGAGTGTAATTAAAAATGATGCACAGATTTGGGTTATTCTCTATGGCCCTGATCCTGCAAATACACATGAGACTAACTATGCAAAACAGTTTTTACGCTAAGTTCCACAGAAATATTCAAGCATATGAAAAGTCTCAGAAGACGTGTTTTTACAATTAAGATATATACAGACATGTTCTAGTGCTCAGGATGTTCTGCAGCATTCATATTGCTCTTACTGAATATCTTTACCTGCTCAGCATCAGTAAGAGTCAGTATTCTTAGTTCACAGAGAGAGAAAACCAAACATTATGTCTCCAGCAAGGATAGGAGTTGAGATGGGGGAATCGATGGATTAAATTTTGTTAACCAGGATTAATTAGTACCTGTGGCTTTGATTTAAATTAACAGACTGAAATTCAATCCAATGTTGGCAACCCAATCCAGAACCTTGTGAAGCCAACAAGATTTCACTCAGCTCAAACTCCAAATGCCTTGTGAAAAAAAAAAAAAGAAAAAAAAAGAAAAAGAAAACCAATGTTAGACATTTACAGATCTTGGCTTGCAACTTCTTGTAGCACAAATCAATTTGGCCTAGAATTTATTGGATGAAATATACCTCCTGACACCCTGTGTAGGTGACGGAAGCTGCAAAAACATTTACATCTGACAATGTGAGCTGCCAAAGAGAATCAGTTTCAAAATTTTGACCATAAACTGCAGTAGGATTTACTGGGGGGATGCCATCTGGTGAGGATATTAGGAATTTTTAAGTCATCAGTAATGACCTTTTTGCTGAGGTGCCTTTAGCAGTTTGTATCATATACAGAACCAGATGCTGAATCCCATGTGGTGTTGACGTATGAGCTCTGAGCTAGAAGGCATGAACCTGCGCCAGTCTACTGAGACTTACTGGTTGGGCATGGTCAATCATAAGTTTATCTAAATTTTGAACAGGCAATAGCCCCTGTAAAACACTCAAGAGACCAGGCGCAATTAGTATGACTGTCTGCATCAGACCATGTAGATGTGACTAATATGTCCTCATCAGCTGCCTAGACCTAACAGTATGTGCTGGAGGTTTGGGGTTTTGCATGCCAATTCCCTCCCTGGTTTTTCTGTATAAACACGATGATGAGAGGGACCTTTTTTAGCTGATAGGGCATTAAAAAATGAATCTGATTACGAATTTCAAAATTATGCTTATAAAGTCATAGACTGAACAGGAAACATGACTGATTGCCTTCTTAACTTAAACAAAAATGGCCTGCTCACATATTCTTTTCATTCACAGAACACTTAATACTGTCTGAGCAAATATGTTTCCCCAGGCCTCATTCTGTACCACTAAGCATGAATAAGCACCATAGTGCTTTTGCTAAATGACCAGACTAATACAGCATCAGTATAGTTAATGCATCATTTGTCATAGTCACAAAGATGGAAAATACTTTCATGCATTTGTTTTTATTTGGGAGGTACATACTTTCAGAAGCCATACTCAGCAGGGAAGCCAAGATTATTAGAGCACATTAAGCAACCTTTGGAATCTAGATAAAATATGAGAGGTGTCTCTATCGTACATTATGATCAGGAAACTAAACTCTTTGCAGCTATCTTAGAATAGACCCATGCACCTTCATCAGTCTTATTTTGAAAGTTTGATATTATTCTTCAAGATTTCTGAGCTTTGGTTTGTGCATCAGTTGAGTCTAGAATCTCATTCGCTTTGTCTACATGCACATTATTCTGACCAATGGCAAATTCTACACTAGTGACACACAAAAAAGTATTGTGTGTTTATTAGAGATGGTCAAGTCCACAGCAGGCACAAGTATTAAGGTCTCAGAGGACAAAAAACTGATGTGTATTTTTAGAAAAGCCCCAGCACACCCAGCCACACTTATAAAAGCACATTACTCATGTGAAAACAGTGAACAGGTCAGGAATAACAGTGCTTAAAACACAATCAGAAATTCAGTGAAATTAATAAAAAGGATTCTATTAATTTCTGTGAGCTTTTTAAAAGGCTTCAGAGTAATAGAGCCGCAAACTAAAAAACAGATATTTAACCAGCACCTTCTTCATGGACAATAAAATTACAGCTGCTTCCTTAAAGTAAAGAACCTTGCCCTTTATTTACTGCTTGAGGGCAGTGAGGATGCTGTGTGCTGCAGCAGCCCAGCCCATGTGGTTCGAGCTACGCAGCTGCTTGCTGCACGACTCCTGCTTGCATTTCAGCATTGCTCAGCACATCTATTTGGAGCAGAATTAAAGTGTTCACTCTCAAAGCGAACCCGGAGGAATGCAGAGGGAATGAGAGGGCCAGCAGGATTCCTCTCTGAGTAGCGACTGTGCAGTGCCTGCTGCTCTTTTTTCCTATTTCCTCCCATAACTTCTATATTAAAGTTATTTGATTTTAACTTCCCAAAGAGTTGGGGGTGTCGGGGTGTGATGTGTGGGTGTTCATTTGTGATGGAGTTGTAGATAAGTCCATTTTCAGATGTAATTCCTTCACTTTAGAGCATTGTTTTCCCTTTATCATCCGTTTTTCCTCCTCTCATCTTCTTTCACTAGGACTTTTCCTTCCAGTCTCCCAATCTATCAGACTACCTCTAGTTCACAGCTAAAAGTGGAAATGTATTTTTCCTTCTTATCATCTCTTCTCACTTTCACTGCTCTGTCCTTCAGATGATGGGTTTGAAGGAAATACTGTAATCCGGAAAAGTTATTTTAACTTTTTGGAAGATGTGTCCTGTTGTTTACATACCTCATTGCAATTCCTGTCTGCCTTGTGGGTTGCCTGTACTGGACAGACAACAACATACCAACGATTCCTTGGATCTTGCAGAAAGGTTTGTTTGCTTAGGCTTCTTTGTTGCATCTGAATTCATTTATCAAAGCCCAATGCTAACCCAGAGATTAACATTTGTTAAGAACTTCCTGAGCTTGACTGGTAAAATGATTAAGGAAAAGAAAAGATGTTTTACGATGCTACAGAAAATGCAAATCTTAATTTTAGAAGATCTAAGATCTAAAGCTGAAATGAAATAACATTTTAAATGGCCAAATTGAATGAACTGAAAAATGCACCATCCGGAAAACATTCCATCTGACTCCCAATTGACATCTTAACTAAATCATTTTAGTAAACAAATAAGAAACAGAATTGAAAAGAGACAGATTGAAAGGGAATGAAAACGTCTGCATGAAAGCCGAATCCCATAGTTTTATGAGTTACAGCTGATATCAGAGAAAAGCGATAATTACTAAGTAAATCTCTCATACTCATCAAATGACTGGAAGGTCTTTAATGCTGGCAAAACAACTACTGATCTTCCCCAATCAACTTCCATATTGCCAGAGAAGGATGATATTTTTCATCTTTGGGCTATTATGCAGTCATTTCATTGCCACTTTGATTTCTCTTTTTTAATCCATTGACAAAGAAACTATTCTACAAATATTGTGATTTTACAATCCTTTATAGTTAAAGAAACAAAGATAAGAACCACTTTGACATCCCAGTGAAACATACTGTGATTGCAATGAATTCTTAAAAAATCTCACTGACTGTCGTTTCCCAGTGCCAGTGCCATGTCAGTATGCAAGCCATGGATAGCGATGTCCCCTTATAGCAGGGTCTTCCACTGCATTTGGTGTGTTTGATCATCTGGTCTGTGTTCATGAGATCACCTCAATTTATTTTCCACTAGCTAAAGCAATTTTCTGTAACATTTCAAGGCTCATTTCTTTATTTGAAAAATTAGGTACTATTGACTACAGGCCGGTGGATAAGCTGTTTACATTTTTAACTGCCTTTCTCATGAAACTAGCAACATCTTTTGATGTTGCTCCTGAGATTCTTTACTATTTATAACACATTATATAAGTTTTTCTCAGAAGTGAAAAGTGACCTTTCTCTCAGTCCCTAAACTGTTCATGTCTGCCCTGACAATCCATATTCCCTGATGACGAGAGTGGATAATTGTAGCTGTTTGCCATGATGGCTTGCATTACGTATCTCTGGTTTTCACCCAGGATAGTGTATACCATTTAGGGATTTTTCTTTCCTAAAATTAATGGATGCACTTGAGTCATATTAATTTCATATTAATTTCTTTGTAGCTCACTTGAAAACATTTTAGAGCAAAAGTAAGCTGTGGTTTCTCGGGTTTGTCATAAGTGTAAGATTGCAAAGGCCTGACCCAGTGGTATTGAAATGGAAAAGTTTCTCACTGACTTCAATAGTCATGCCTACAGCAACATGGCCCGGTGGAAGCCCCCTGAAAGCTTTTGTCAAGCAGCACACTGTTTTTCCTCTGAGGAAAACGTTAGTCAGACCTTCAAGGAACAGAGCCCAGCCCTGCATCCTCATGGGAAAAGGGAGTCATGGATGTGCTTGTCCCATGGTGCACACCTACACCTGCACCATGGCTGCCACAGCTGGTGTTGTTCTACACTGGAGCTGGTCCCTGCAGCTGTGAGGCTCATCCCTGGTAGGTATTGCAGCAAAGTTGCTAATAAAGCATTGGACTCAAACTGTGCAGTGGTTCAGAGGGAGAGTGAAAGAGTGCAGGAGGAATAAAGAACAGTTCTTTAATGGGAAGGTATTAGCTGATCCCTTCGTCATCAAGCCAGATGCAATATATTCTGTTCTCAACTGTTTTAGTAGCCTAATAGATCAAACCTATCAACCTTTGCTTTTACTGGAGCTCTTTACTAGAATTATTCTCTTTAATTGTATGTTTAATGCTTGACCACTGAGAAGGATCAAAAGAACAAGTTCACTGCCTCTCTCTATCTTCCTCAAACAGATGAAGATTTTTCCCATCTTTGCACTTTAAAAATTACTTAATAAATCTTTATAGAATGAGGAACAGTAAAAGCTCTAGATCTCTTTTAGGCAGAAAAAAACAACATATATGAGGATAAATAATTTAGTTTAATACATCTCACTTCTCACTAAATAATTTTAGCATGCTATTCAGAGAAATGCTGGAATGAAAACCAACTCAGACATATTAAAATATTAAATCGAATCTGCCTGATATATTTATTCATCTTTGTGCCTTTCTCATGATTAAATAGAAGTACTTTCAGGGGAGACTCTGGATGACAGTAATACAGGGAAGTGGTAATCAAGACACCTGTGTCAATACTCTGTTTCTACTTTGAGTTGATGGTCAACAGACTTATTGCAAACACACCGTTCTTTCAATTTATTGTATGTGTGGCAAAAACTGTTTTTATATAAAATATTAAGATGGCAATGTACTGAGGAAGAGGCATTTTTTTTTGCAATAGTTTCTAAAGATTAAAAGGTTGACTTAAGTATGCATTGGTAGAGAATCATTATTCCAAATTAAATATTTACCAAAAAATTGCCATAATTTAGATCTGGATTTAGTGAACATCCCTCCATTTTAGGAAGGAGACAAAAACTTGCTGTTTTCCAGTGTAATAACTGCTGAAACAACCATGAGTTCTGAGATGATTAATATGTGTGGTCTCAATTTAATGGGTTTAATTTATTTTAAAAACTAAAATGTTTTATTAAAGGCTTTTTGGATAAATAAAGTACAAAATCCCTCTTGAGTTTTTCAGGCACCTTCCACTTCAATCAGAATTAGGAAACTGCTGTGTTTTATTTCTACATCTATTCACATTCCTTCCTTCTCTGATGATACCATTCCTCTTTCTTCCTGCTAGTGCGTGTGCACTCACACATTCACATCCAATTGCACACAGCCTGAGGGTTTTGCTCTTGGGTGGGGTTTTTTTTAACTCTTTGGCAAGGAAAGGAGGTTGAGTATTTGTTGCTGCTAAAGCCCATTTTCTTCCTCTGCCTGGAGCAGGGGTGTTCAAGCTCACCGCTCCTCCTTCACCGCACAGACCACCACCTGGCAAAACCCTTGAGCAAGGGGAAGGAAGGAGATTTTCAGCTCCCCTGTTGAAAGTCTTCTGTTTGAGAGCAGAAAGTAGCTTGGCCTGGGGACTAAGGGCAAGTAAACAGATCTTTCGAAGTAATATTTGGGGAGGCCAAAAGGGAAGAAGTCCAGTGCACCTTATTAAATTAAGGACAATTGAATTAAAAAAACACAACAACCACACATAAAAAGTCTTGGAGACTTTTGAGATAGAACTCAAAATAGCACCTTATTCTCCAGATGACAGGCAACAAAATGGTTACTAGTCTGACCTAAAAAGTATCTACCTAAGATGAAAACAAAAAGCCTCTGACAAAGAATCAGCCACATACCTCGAAATCTCAAAGCACAGCGAGAAATAGATAGAATAATCATTGATTCTAACTAATGGTGATACCCCACTATCATTTATAGGTAAGTGGAGTTAGACAAGTATTTCTGATAGAAAATCAAAAACACTGTTGTGTTTTGCAGGAAAATATTGATTCACATAGCATTTTCTGAAGGATATAATTAAAATAAAACATGTTTATATGACTAAAACAAATATGTTTGAATATTTCAAAAAAGACGCATAAATTCTGGACTTGAGACTTGATTCATTAGCCTAAATTTTGGCAACATAAGCCTAAACATAGTGCTGACACAGTACCTGAAGGTTAAGCAGGATTTGCTATGGCATCTCCATTGGCACTAGATCTAGGTTTAGACAACTGAGCAAAGCCCTTTTGCCTTGTCCCATTTGAGGATGAAACCAACAACTGAAAAATCTCAAAATATCGTATAAGGTCAACGTTCAAAATTTTAACTGAATTGCAGAAAATAAGTACTTTTCATTAGTAAGGTGACTACTTTTTTAATATAGTCAGCTGAGACCCACAATACTGTAGGATTACAGATTAATCATAGCCATATTCTTCAAGTAAGATACTTGGACAGTAAGTACCAGACTAAATACATATGTTTACACCAGGAAAATCTCTCTTATTATCAAACATTCTATAAAGACATTACATGATTATGACCTGCATCCACTTGTCTTGGCTGAGATGTTTTTTCTTTCTCCTGAAGAAGTAAACCATCTAAATTATTTTAAAGAAATCTTTCTTCTTAATGACTCCAAGTTTAAAATGTTTTTTCCAGTAAATGCAGCCACCAAGGGGTTTAATGTAGATTGCAGGGGACATTAAAATGTCAATAATTAAACACTGCAGGAATAGGAATTTTGAATGAAAATGGCTCATAAGGCTTGCTGCTTTCTATCTTTAAAGTATTTTAAAATGATTTTACAATAAATTCAGGGGAGTTGTTCTTTTCGTCCTTCATTTTTAAAATTGATGCAGGAGATCCATAAAAAGGATTTAATTTTTTTATCCCAAGAAACACCAGAGTTCCGGGAACAGCTCATTTGTGCTTATTTATACCTATTACCAATTTTGAGATGCTTTATTTTGTGATAACTCACAGTTTCATGTAAAAGAGGTTGATGAATATAGGATTCCTCTACAACACTAGATTTATTCACATTAGAAATGCATTGCTTTCTTCATTGGTCAATATTCTTTCTCCTGAAACTTCAGATTTTATTATTTGATGAATTCTACAAACATCATAGCATTTTCAAACCCAGGAGTACTGCAAACTCATAAAACAAATGTTTGCTTCACCTTTTGTTATCAGGATCAAATACTGAAGATATTTGAATATCATTCTATGCTCTTCAACGTATTGAAATTGTAAAGTAAAGTACAGCCTGCTGACATTTTCACTGTTTTGTTCATTCAGTGCCCTCCTTGCAACTTTCAAAATAAGACAGTGGGACACATTCAACTAAAATTCACTGTCAGCTTCTTGAACCATGCATACTAATACACTTAACTGGCTTATCACGGCTATTTTAAAATATTTCTTCCTGTTGCTTTTAACGGTGGGTATAAATCTTTGCATATTGGTCACCAATAAGAAGTACTTGAGATACACTGCTTTAAGACAGTGAATGTAAAACATGGGTGTGTTGCTCATTTAAGTAGCAATCAATTCATAAACATACCAACATGGATCATTAGCATGTGCAAATGAACATCACCTCTTTTCCAAGAGCTGAGAACCTCAAGTGCAGTGAATGGCGTTTTTCATGTTTCAGTTCAATATATTTTTAATATTTCTTTTGCATTTGCATGCAAAATAAATTACGACTGCAATACTATTAATATTGTTCTTCAAAATATTTTCCATAAAAGTACATGCCCAGTCACACAATCTGATATTTTAGTCTGCTCTTGAAATTGTTCCTTTAAGTGTCAAAGCTAAAAAAGAAGGTAACAACCCAGCATATATTTTATCAGTAACTCATTGTTCACAAGACTATTTTAATCATACAGTCTACAGGAAGTCACAGCAGAGGCCACTTCTTTTTCATATATGTATGGCCTACTAAATATTCTTGACAGTCACTGATACTGTTATTGGAACGCCTGAACTAAAAATGTCTTCTTTTGTAACCTGCAATCATTGAGGGACAGTGCCAACATTGGACAAGTCAGAGCGCACCCCATCATCCTGTTCTCTTCTGGGAATTATAAAACAAGTAGAGCCGGCTGAATTTTCAGTGCTCTCCTTGTGTCTTTTAGTGTCTCACATTCTACCAAAATTCAGTTGTATTTCCTAAGCCTCATGTTTCCATGTGGTCAGGTGTCTCTGGAGGCTTTCTCCTTATTTAGTCAATTGTAATTTGGGTGGTATTTAGGTTCTTCCAAATACAGTCTAGATTACTGACCTCTAGCATTACCCTAAGGAGAAATGTTGGATGCTCTGTTGTTCAGTAATGCTTTCCACTTATGGAGGAAAAGCTTGGACCTTCACCCTCCAAACAAGAAAAAGAGGCATTACCTTCTTTGGACCTCCAAGACCCAGGCTGAGTTCCCCACCACATAGCACTATACCGGGGGGTTTGCTGCTGCTTCAGGATCAGGAAACTGCCCTAAACACTCTCCAGCTCATCTGACACAAAGCAGGGTGCCATGGCCCTGCTATGCTTCCTGTCTTGGTAGGCACATGTGGCATGTCTATAATCACCTTGAGGAGCAGGAGCTGGGTGACAGCAGAGGCACATCATGCAGCAAACCAGAACGGCCCAGCATGTTTTAAGCAGAAAATCACTGTGGCCAACATTACTGACCAGTTCATCGCTACATGGAAGCACACAAAGGGCTTTCCTCTCCTGTCACTTACTGTAGTGATGAATCCTGTGTAATTGACTACATTACACAGGATAAATCCTGTGTAATGTAGTCAATTTAGGGTGACATTAACCTGGAACAAGTGTCTATATCTAGACTCTTTACGTATACTGAGAGACCGGGCTTTGTTGTTGTAATTACACTTTTTTAAAGATGTGAGTTGCATAAATCTCGTAATCATTTCCTCTGTCTATAATGGCTGTAATCTGCAGTTCAAGAAGATTCCTAATTAATATTAATTCCCACCCTGCGCACAGTGTGTTTTGGCAAGTAATTAGGTCTGAAGGGATGGCAAAACACACTCATCTTCAAATTTTGAACAATTTAATTACAGGCTTGTTTTCTGTGTGGAGCTGCATAAGCTATGAGTTTAGTAGAGAGCATCAGCACAGTCCCGTTACTGAGGCTGTCTCTGGAGCGAAGAGCAGAGAGTGCTGTGCAGGAGGGAGGGCAGGCTGCTCAGGCTTTCTACCCAAACCCATTTGATTTAAATGAAAGCCAAACTATCAGCTTATGTGAGTGACTGTTTACCTGGAGGCTGCTCCGTCAGACTGCTGAGTTTGCTGCAAATGCCTTCCTGAGAGAAGCTGACTAATGACTGAAAGCAGAAAGTAGCCACTCAGAGGCAGAATACTTTAAATTTTAAATAAGTTCATCAATAAAGAAACTGGCTTTGTCACAGATTTACAGAGTAATTTTGCATGACCACACATGAAAAATTATCCTCTTTACTCTTTTAAAATTCAGCCCTTTCTTAGATATTTTTAAATTTATTTCTTAGTAATTTTTACTCACTAAGTTAGATTGGCTAATGCTGAGGCCATCTTTAAGGACAAGTTACCATCCTACACAAGGAGGGAACCTTACCTGTCCCAACCTGTCATTCACGAGATGTTTCTTTGATGCCAGGTAATGGGACATTCACAGGTAAGGGGAGCTCTGAACCCTTTGCCCATCCTCTTAACACGTTCTAAATGAATCCTGAACATTAACATCAGTAAAATAGCTGTTACGTGTCTCACTCCATTTTTCAGAGACAAAAGAGAATCCAAATTGCCTCTGCCTAGTCAAAAGCATCAAAACAAAGCGATCAAAGTACCAAAGGAACAAGATTGCTAACTTGTCAATGACTTAATTGATGGAGAATGATAATACACACAAGCAGTTAAATGTGTAATGGCAAGCAACAAATGTTATATAAATAACTAAATATGTTTTCCCAGGTGCTTCAGAAAGGCCTTACTTGTAAACTCTTTACTTATAGCCTAACTCTAATTGTGGTGAATAGAAGCCAAGATTTGCACCTGCTGGAATTGCTTAATATAAATAGCATGAACCAGAACATCTGACTGGGGTGCTTATGATTAAAGATCAAGAGAGAAGGAAAGAAAAAAAGTAATCCATGATGCATTGGTATTTCCTCACAGGATACTCCCTGCACAGTCAAGCATGCCTGACTACTTTGCTACGCAAAGTATTTACTCAAATAATTTAACTGTTGCAGAACAATGATCTTGAATAAGTGCAATGAGAATGTGTATCTATCTGATCCACCCTGACCCTCTGAGTCCTTACACTTGACCCTGGTGCACTGCACCATCATTACTTACGTCTGTGTGTCCCCCTGAGAGCTCAGGAGTGCTCCTACAGGAGCTCTGGGAGGGCAATGTTAAGAGACAGCCATGTCTCACATGTCCCTCTGCAGTGGACACCAAAATGTGTTTGAACAGGAATGTGAATCTGTTTAAGAGGAGGAATAGTTGAAAAATGTTACAGGTATTTAGTCTATTTATAGTAACAGAGCATATGTGTTGGTATTTAATGTTTATGCTGGTATACTATATTTAAGTAAATTCACATCTAAGTAGGGACCTTTTCTGCACTGAGCTCTGAACCAGGTGTTCATGATTCTTAACGACTGATGTCAGTTCAAGAGCTTGAGTTAAATTTTGGGTTGGAATAGTATTAATAAAACTTCCGTATTCATTTTTTCTTTGTGTGACATATAGTTAATTTGTATGGCTTCTGTGTTTTCATTTTCAAGACTGAAAGATTGTTAGACTTAGCTGAATCTTACACAGCTATGACAAGCAAGTAGAATACAAATAAGGGAATGTTAAATATTGTGCTAAACCGGCTTCCATTTCCAATAGCTGCAGTAACCTAAATGATCAAGGACTGGTAACAGATACTGTAGGTTTCTGATTGATTATGGTCTTCCTACTGCTAATCGATGATTTCAATGTGTTAGACCTTTTTGATCTCCTGAACTTTCTGTGAACTTGAAATCAACATTTCCTTTGCATGACAGATAATAGCAGGCTACAGTACTTGCTGCTACTCCTGCTGTGTGTCTTTTGCGAGTTAAACTATTCTTATTTGGAAAAGCCTATGTTCACCACATTCAGTACATGATTCGTTCCTAAAGGTACAATGCATTTTTTGACGTTTTACCTTTTTTTCTTGATGATTGCCATTACACTAGATACAAACATAAACTACAGCACACTGCAGATGTTGAAAAAGCGGGTAAGATCAGAAAAAACACAGCACATGAGTCCATAGCCCTCAGATGTTTTGTGAAGTGAAGAGGGGATAGAAGTGGTGATTTCATCCCTCCCTTCCTCCTTCCCTCTCTCCCTCCCTTGCTTCCTCTCTCCACCTTTTCCTTGGTTTATCTTTCTTACTGGCAAACATGAATAAGAATGAGTTACATGACTTAACAATTAACTTTATGACACCTCTTCTGTTTTGTAAAATGCTTCTAATGAGCCATTTTCACTTTAAAACTTTGCTGATGCTGAGTTATCTACTGATATTTACTGACTTGCCATTTCTAAATATAAGGCCCCATTCATCAAAACACAGAAGGACATGCATAATTTGAATTACATGCTTGAATCCAAATCCAAAATAGTCAGTAAAATGTCAAATGCATCTCTTTGACCTGCAGGTGATTCTCCAGTGGATTGCTTAAAGTGTACCGAGAGATACTGCTATAGCAGGGAGGTAATGCTGGCTAGAAGTCACTACTGCCAACTCATTCCCAATTTTGGGCTCCTTTCTGGACTACACAACTTGTAATACAGGCTGTAAATAGTTTCAAGTCATCAAAGAAGTGAAATATTATAACACAGAGAGAGTATCAGAATTCTTGGCAATATTTTAAGTGGATGTGTGAAAATGACTATCTTTTAATATCAAGCTGGAACAAATGAATATAAGGAAAAGAGTCATATTCTTTGTAGGGCTTTTACTGGTCCTTACTAGCAAGGTCCAGTGTGACATCAATGATATGTTGACTTGACAGATACAGTGTACATACAGTCAAGGCTCACTTGACAATTGTGAAAAGGCTTCTTGATTAAATTGTCCTTTTCAGTGGAGGGACACTATTCACTGAAAATTAAATACATGAAGAATTGCTGGATCTCCTCTGACAGCATGACTAAAAATCAGGTAGCTTTTTTCTGTATATGATGAAACTCATAGACACTGGGGGCATATGAACATCAGTTACACAAAAACACCATGAAAATGAAAAAAAATCAGAAAAATATTTCAAGAAAGATTAATAGCTCTAAAATGAAGGATGAATACATAAGGAATTATTTTCAATTGTAACATTCAAATAAGCTTTCAGATATGGCAGAAACTGTGTTTGACATCATACAAAAAGAACGGGAAACCATTTGTAAATTTTATATTAATACAGCAGAGATTGTTCTTTATTAAAACTAGGAAAGAAGAGTGGATTAGCAGTGCCACATGGGATGCTATTACAGAAAAAAGGCAAGATAAGTTAAATCTACTCAATACATTAAGGACCGAAAAGTAAACAAAGAAAAAAAGGAATACAGGGATAAAGATAAAGCAGTAAAAAGATCAGCCAAAAAATGGATAAAAGAGTCTCTGTTGATAGACAGGCACTGAAAGCAGAAACGGCAGCACTGAAGGGAGACATGAGAACATTTTATCAAACAGTTTAAAGACTTACTGGAGATTTTAAGCCACAACAAGTAAAGTGCAGTGAGGAGTAATGACTGGAAAAAATGAACCTCACCTTGGAGGAACAAAAGAAGAGAAAGGCAGAACACGTCCCAAACACTGCAAGCAGAAACACCTTGTTTTGCTAGTGAAAGATGACAGAACTTGATGCCTGTCTTGAAGAAATCAAATGTTTATGAGCTTAAATTAAGCATCCTCTGAAAGACAGAAGAATGCTAAATTAACAAATATGATTGAAATCACTATAGCATAGATACAAGGAAATGAAAAGGACAACATGATATTTGTACATGTCCCTAAGGTTTGATGTGAAGCAGAAATAATGTAATCTGCTCTTGTTCCCATGGAAAGTCTTCAGTGCAGTCAACTATACTGCTTTGAAGTTGCCACTCATAGCAGACACAGGAAACATGGCAACATCTGCTCTGATTGATTTTGTGCAGACAAACTCTTCCTCCTGCAAAGCATCATAGAACAATGTACAAGATGGTAGATGCTTCTTGTCCTGACCTGCATGGGTTTGATTTAATAATGGATTGTCGTGGCAAGTAGTACTATCCTTTGAAATCCCTTGGACAATGATTCCGAATATTAAGCAGAAACATGCCATGAAGTAGATGCAGCTGGGAGGTGATGAACCTTGGTGACAAAGACTGTATCTTCTTCTCCCCCACCTTCACTAAAATCCATTGGAATGGATTCTGTTACTTGATCATTATTGCGGAAATGGGTATTTCAATACAAATGAAGAGAGCAGAGATGTAAGGGTTTGTAGCCAAAATCCGTCTCCTAACTAAATCAGCTGAAAATATATCATGAAAAAGGCTGTCTCACACTTATGCCAAACAGGCCCTACAATTAATAAATTAGAGATAGGCAATGTCACAGATGATAAATTATCTACACAGAATTTTCTCTATTTAGAAGCTGAAGCTTTTACAAACTTGCATAACCTCATTCAAAATGCAAATAAATGCATGCTTGATATAAGTTCAGAACAATAATCTAAGTACTTCCCATAGACTGTGCAGAAGTCTTGCATGATTAAAAAACCACTGAAATCAAGGGGAAGAGTCTTCAAATACAGTGCAGAGTCCTGGAAAAATAAGCCACTCATCCTGTGCAAATGGCACAGCTATCAGTACAGGTGTCTGTGAAGGCTATTTAAAGTACTGACTAAATAAATAAGAAATGAAGAAGCCTTAAAATAAGTACAGATAATGGAAACAGTACAAATAGGAAAAAGGAAGAGAGGGGACATAGATCTAGTTTTCATGACTCTCCAGTGATAGGGAGAATCAAACAAATACATCCGCGGTAGCCCAAGGTTTGGTTCCAAAGGGCTGAATCAATGGCGCTCTGCAACACAGTTATGGTTGACATGATCCTGTTGCAAAAGCCAAAAAGACTTACAGAAATGAGCCAGACAGGATATGGCTGACTAATGTTATTTGACTTCTGGTTTATAGTCTTACCAACAATACTGACATTGTTTAGGAAGAGCATGAAAAAGGGTTACAAATATGTGAGAGAAGAAAAATGGCATTAGGGAGCTGAACAAATACATTTCTCCATTCAATTTTAGTTCAAGCATAACACTAACTTCAGCATGGTGATTAAGTTTTAATTCCACGTCAAGGGAAAAAAATAACAAATAAACTGGTTTTGATTTGGTCTTGATCCCTTAATTGTCATGAAATATTCCTTCCTACAGAAGAATTAATTTCAAACAGACCCATTTCAATCAAAATTTTCTCCTTCTCTAGACATTGTACTAAAAAAAAAAACCAACTGAAAAAGATGTTCAGTCCAAAAATTGCTTTTTTGCAAACCAAAACAAACCAAAACCAAACCAAAACAAAAAAAGTGGCTTATGAAAATTGTTTAGATTCCCATATTTTTGATGAAATGTTTCAAATATTCACAAATAAATAAAAATTCCTGTAGTATTATTTTCGCAAACATTCATTCCCATTTCATGGAAGGCTTTAAATAAATCTTTAGGATTTAAAAGTACTTTGTGATTAATTTTTTGGGGGTACAGTTAACAAAGAAAGAATATAATTACTCCAAAATACATTTTCAAACAAAAGGTCATCCGATGCCTAGATTTACCAAAGGGTTCAGTTTTCATTTGTCAAAGGAAAAATGGACAGAAACGGTCATGAGCATCACAATGGAAGCAGGTTGACACTTAGGTCTTTTGAATATTTGGCTCCATTCACGAATACTAAAAGCTCACCCTGACTTCTTTTAGGAACTTACAGGTTTATGTCCATTTAATGCTACAGAATTTCACAGGCTTTCCCTTGATAACAATATTCACGTTTTGAAGGACCTGAACTCCCCTCCAAAGTAACTTTTGGTTTCCTTATATTTAGTTCCTTCCTTTCGAAATCCAGGACAGGCCAGTTGTTCTTTACCCCTTACCCCATTTTGCTATCACATGGTTGGTACTGCAGCTTATCTCTTTAACTACTTACAGAGATTTCAGCTAACCGGTTCTATTTGATCATGGCATCCCGAGCAGATTTATAATGTAAATCATGTCTCAGAAAGTATATAGATGTACCGAATATTTTGTCAGCAGACAGTTTCTTGTACGGTTGATAAGACTGTATAATTTTGCCTATTGATGTAAAGCTTAGTTTGAGAGATTAAAGAGCACTTCCAGATGTTTAGTAAATCAGGCTGTCCTATAAACCTTTTTGTGTATCTAAGACACATTTTCAAAGTCACAAGGGGAATGTAAAGAACCCAGTTCTCACTGAAAATCAAATATCACCCCCTTTATTAAGAAAGCCAACATATTTCCTCTATAAATGATAACGTCGTTCTTCTGTGGATGGAGGGATTATTTAAAAAAATGCATTGAAGAGCATTTAATAGCATGGTTAAAATTGTGATGGCTTAATGATATAAAGTATAACAAGGCAAGTTTGTAGGAAGAGGTAGTGTTTTCCATTAACTCATCTGATAAGTTTGGGAGGAAAAAATAGACAGGTTTTTGGGCACACAAGTTTTTCTTCAGATCTTGAGCAGAAGAGGCAAAACATGTTTGGAAGTGCAAACCAGGTAGAACACTTTTTTCTCCTAAATCTATGTGTGTGCAAGCACAGCGTGCACTTCTGACAGCACTATTCAAATCAAATGTTCTTACACAGAAGCC
>NW_009649619.1:1332989-1336910 GCF_000708025.1 Charadrius vociferus
CAGGAATCTTTCCACCAAATTCAGTGGTTGGGTTGATGTCACCTTTGGTAATTGCCCTTGAGTTTGGACTTGGGCTCGTGAGGCCACCTCTAGCGAATTTCCCAGTGGCACCTTTTGGATTTCCCAAGACTTAATCCCAGGTGCAGGTGGTGGCCAAAACAGTCTTCTGGTAGCTCAAACTGAACTAAAGGTCAGCCCAACTTGAGGATCCAAGTAAACAGCAACAAGAATTAGAGACAACATGCAGCAAGAAATAGTTCTGCTCCTGTGGACTCTTCTCAGCCTGCTGTGGTGGGAGGTTTGTAGTGGGATGCTGGATGAGGGAACCACAGCAGCAGTGGCAGTGTACAGTGGAAGGATGGGTACAGCACAATGTCTACTGGATTACTTTAGAAATACTGGGCTTGTATCAGTTTAAGACAGGTCCAGTTTATTGCTTAGAAGAGCCTTATCCAGCCTCTAACCCCCCCTTTTTTTTTTTCATGGGAGCCTATTAACACCTACCAAGCATGAGTTCAAACGAATGCCAATGGTTAGGAGCTGATAACTATTGGGAAGCCAGTTTTGAGAGTGAACAACACAAATGCAGGGTTTTAGGAGGAAAAAAAAAAAAAAAGCAGCAAGGTGCCTCCATATCTTGCCAAGTTTCTATAAACCTTAACCTTTGTGTCTTATACTAAACCACTGATTTCCAAAAGCACAACTACATTTGATTTATCCACAGTCATTCCCCCTGTTCCTACCTTTGTCTCTCAGCAGAATAAGCAGTTTTTCACTAGGGTAGATTCCGTGTATCTACGCCCATGCTTCATTCACCTCTACATACATTAGCTGGGGTGACATACTGCTATTTAGGCAAACTGGATCTCTGTTACGTACATGAAAACCCAAACGTTACTTCCCTGGCGTCAGTGAAGTTATCTACTGAATTGTTTCAGCATCACAGTATAACTTTAGTGCTAAAGAAACCACAACAAAATATGGATATTTTGCTCCCAATTTATTTTTAATTTATTCCATATCCCAGTTGACATCTCCTCATTAGAAATGCCAAATAATTGCTCAGACATTTGCTTGTCTCGTTCCTTTTGTTATAAAACCTCTGCATTGACTTATTATGAGCAAAGATAAATCTTGCAAAGCTTCAACTCTTTTAATCTGAAGCCCCAAATCATTAGCTGGAAGTTTAGTTCAAATTTCAGTTCATACAACTTCAAGACATACTCAATCAGTCTGACTTCTTAATTACCCTAGTAAGGCAATTGAATATCATGGGGCTTATATACCCCTTTTTTGACAGTTAGTTCCCGAATCCCAAATGTTTGTGTGATTTTGCAGTTTATATTTACTATATCTTAAACACAGCTGGAACCAGTTAGATCATACATTCTAGCTTTCTGCCTAATGCCTGTCACATCAAGACTTGGGACTTTAAATTCCTGCACCTTGTCCTCTCAGGTCATAGAAAACTTTATTAAACATTATGAAACTTTCAAATATGAGGAACTGGCCACAAATATAAGGAAGCTGCTTCAGTCATTATTCAGGTTTCATGTTAAAAGTGTGTCATTTACTTCCTGTTTGAACTTTACTTACCTCAACCTCCATTCATTTAATCATCTTGTGGCTTTGCAAGCTCCTTTAAAGAGCCCTCGTCAGATTGCTTATCTATTTAGGAGGACTTGAGGTGGCATCAGATTTCTATTTCATTTTGTCCTATATGTTACACTTTGGTTGTTAAGCTGATCACTGCATCCGTGTTTCAGTCTTATTAGGGTTTGTTACTTTACAAAGTTTAGTTTCAACATTATGTCCTTTCTCTTTTAGATGCAGTCACGACATTTTTGTTGATTAGTTTTCAACTGAAAAAAACCTTCAGAGTAAATTGCTTACAAATTAGATTAATTAGATCATAATCTCTAGAGGAATTTTCCCTCCTATCAAAGCTAAGCATATTCACTTCCAACCCTTCACAATCCAGTGCGTGTACCTACACAAACGGACAGAGAACAGAGGAGCCAGCACTGGCTGCACCAAAAAGGTAACTGGAATCAGAGTATCCCTTATCACTCCCCAAAGCCCCAGGCTGTTCTATTTCAACTTGTGGACCATTGCAATATCAAGTATTTTATTATTTTAAACATTACTCAGTGAAGGAGAAGTTCTCTTGGGTATATGGGTCTTTGCTACTCACGGTTTCGCGTGATAAAGAATATGATGCTGGCAGCAGTAAGCAGAACACGTGTACCAGACTGTGACCCTCCCAAGACCTAGGGACACTGCATCTCTGGGTCCAGATGGGGCACAGGAGGGAGGCATGAACCAGCTGCTCAGACTGGGAATGCCCCTGGGCAAAACATCAGGCTCCTCTTTTTAGAAGTCAGCAGGATGTTGATGAAGGAGTTTAGGCAGCTTCAAAACTAGGAACTACCTGTGGAATCCAGTCAGGCTGCGGTATGCAGCACCGCTGTGCCCTGCGAGTCCTGCTGTAGATATCTACCTCTTTTACCAGCTCTTTTACAGTGTCACAATGGGAAAATGCACCCATCCCACGCAAGCTGGTAACGTTGCCACGCAGTATAAAAGGAACACATTATTCTGGATTAAAAGCGAGTTAGCTGGCTGTGGATGAATTCATATTCTGGCTCACCTGAAATGAACACAGCTAATCCTGTGGTTAGGGTTACGCTACTGTTGTCAGTATTTTATAAGCACAGGCTCTTTGCAGCATGGCACAACAAAAGCAAGCAGAGCAGCAAATAGCCCAGTGGGACAGTCCTTGCTTTGAAGAACTTGTGATCCAAAATCCAGACACTAGAAGGGTTCCCAGAAGAGACATGCTGCATATACGGCTGTTCTCCTCACTTTACTGTTACCCTAATTTCACAGTGTCACACAGGCAAGCTCTGGATGAGGACCTGGGGGACACAGGGAGAGCCGGTGGAGGGAGGGGATGGGAATAGAGAACATATTCTCTAGCACAGGGCTGTGGGTTTTCTCAGGATCACATACCACCACAGACCAGGGCTACACTGGACTACATTCTTCTACCCTCCGTTGGGCAGATTCAGCTAAAGAAGGAGGCATTAAAGTGGCCCTGATTTCATTTTTATTGTCAATTCTCAAATTTTCTTTCCAAAGGAAGGTAATGTAAATCACAGGGTTGTCAGCAAAGGAGGTCTGAAGACATGTCCCTCAGACCCCTCACAGCAGGCACAGAAGAGGGGTGGGATGAGGCAAGGCCACAGCTCCACTGCTGTGAAGGAGCAGAGTGAGCGAGGTTCTTCTGCACCAGTCACCGACGGCTACTGGAAGTATCAACCTCTCCTGTCTTTTGGAGCAAGTCCTGAAGTCTAAATAGTGGAAACATTATTCGAAGCTTTCTCTGTGCTTTCTTTCCCATATTATAAATAAGAGAATGGGGCCAGACTCTTTTCAGTGGTGCTCAGCGACAGGGCAAGGGGCAACGGGCACAAGCTGGAACACAGGAAATCCCATCTCAACACAAGGAAATACTTCTTTACTTTGAGGGTGGCAGAGCACTGGCACAGGCTGCCCAGAGAGGTGGTGGAGTCTCCCACTCTGGAGACATTCAAAACCCGCCTGGATGCTGTCCTGTGCAACCTGCTGTAGGTGACCCTGCTCTGGCAGGGGGGTTGGACTAGATGATCTCCAGAGGTCCCTTCCGACCCCTGTCGTTCTGTGATTATCGAGGTTTCTCTGCTTTCACGACTAAAGCCAGACACCCCTAAGAGCGTTCCTCCTGCTTGCCTCCCTGGCCAGCACTAGCCCGGGGCGGGCTCGCACCGGTTTCCAGCGGAGAAGCGTGTGGCGAAGAAGGCGGCTTCACCCAGGCGAACGCTTACCCGAAATCCGTGCTTAAACACCGCTATACAGCCCCAAAACAAACCGAGAAGCCCC
>NW_009649619.1:1337899-1391669 GCF_000708025.1 Charadrius vociferus
CCCCTCCTCGCCGTCCTCCTCGGCCCTCCGGCAGCCGCCCTCCCCCTACTCCCCGGCGGCCGTGGCCAGCCTGGCGGCGGTGGTGGGCTTCCTCATCGTCTTCACCATCGTGGGCAACGTGCTGGTGGTAATAGCCGTGCTCACCAGCCGGGCGCTGAGAGCTCCCCAGAACCTCTTCCTGGTGTCCCTGGCCAGCGCGGACATCCTGGTGGCTACCCTGGTCATGCCTTTCTCCTTAGCCAACGAGCTTATGAATTACTGGTACTTCGGCAAGGCTTGGTGTAACATTTACCTGGCTCTGGACGTGCTCTTCTGCACCTCCTCCATCGTCCACCTGTGCGCCATCAGCCTCGACAGGTATTGGCCCAGAACCTCTTCCTGGTGTCCCTGGCCAGCGCGGACATCCTGGTGGCTACCCTGGTCATGCCTTTCTCCTTAGCCAACGAGCTTATGAATTACTGGTACTTCGGCAAGGCTTGGTGTAACATTTACCTGGCTCTGGACGTGCTCTTCTGCACCTCCTCCATCGTCCACCTGTGCGCCATCAGCCTCGACAGGTATTGGTCGGTCACACAGGCGGTGGAGTACAACCTTAAACGGACCCCCCGGCGGATCAAGGCCATCATCCTCACTGTGTGGCTCATTTCAGCTGTCATCTCCTTCCCGCCATTGATCTCCATGTACCGGGACCCTGAAGGAGACGGCTTTCCCCAGTGCAAGCTCAATGACGAGACATGGTACATCCTTTCTTCTTGCATTGGCTCTTTCTTTGCCCCCTGCCTCATCATGGTGTTGGTCTATATCCGCATCTACCGTGTGGCCAAGCTAAGGACCAGGACCCTCTCTGAGAAGCGTACGATGCCAGAGGGGTCATCCCAGACTGAGAACGGCTTGAGCCGTGCTGCTGGGGGCTGCACGTCCCTGAGGATGCAGCTGGGAGAGAACGGACATTACTCAGTGCACCACTGGCGCAAAACCTCAGAACTGGAGGACATTGAGCTGGAGGAGAGCAGCACCTCAGAGAGTAGACGGAGGCGGAGCCGGGAGGAGCATCCCCGCAAAAGCAGCAAGAGCCAGTCCTTCTCCTACTCATATTCCTCCAAGCACTCTAGTAGCCGTCTGTCCCGCTCTAGCAATCGCTCCATGCAGTTCTTCTCATACCGCCGTCGCCGGAAGCGTAGCAGCATCTGCCGTAAGAAAGTCACCCAGGCCCGGGAGAAACGCTTTACTTTTGTGCTGGCCGTGGTCATGGGGGTCTTTGTAGTTTGCTGGTTCCCTTTCTTCTTCAGCTACAGCCTCTATGGTATTTGCCGGGAGGCCTGTGAGGTTCCTGAGACTCTCTTCAAGTTCTTCTTCTGGATTGGGTATTGCAATAGCTCCCTCAACCCAGTCATCTACACCATCTTCAACCAGGACTTCCGCAGGTCCTTTAAACACATTCTCTTTAAGAAGAAGAAGAAGAACTTCCGGCATTGAGCTGGAGGGATGGATTTGCCTTGAGCAGGAGTGGAGTTAAAAGAGAAGGAGAAAGCTCTATGCTGAAAAATAAGGGAGGGAAGAGAACATGGGGTTTGGGCTAAGAGAGAAGGAATAGGGCTCGCCCCCTTGGGGGTGCAGAATGGTGGTGCGGGGTACAGAGATAGTGTCGGGGAGGCTGAGGGCATTCACTGTGGTACAGAATGGTGGCATGGTGCTGGAGGAGCGGTGCTGGAGTGTGGATGGATAAATGGGGAGGGGAGTGATTGTCTTTGAACCCTGACAGAGGGCATGGGGAGTTCGCAGAGGAAAATAGGCTAAGACACCGAGTTCGGGAGACAGAGAGCTTTTACGGGTTCTGGAATTTCATGGGAAAACAAGTAGAGACATCAAGAGGAAAGGATTAAGTGGCAGTGGTGGTGGAGATTTGAGTATTTATAAATAGAGCAGCTGGGACCTGTGGTGGGCTTGTCCCAGTAAGAAATTGGCTTTTACTGCTTATGTGGGGCAAGAAAGTGCAAAGTACCAAGCACTGACAGTCTTTTGAGTTATGAAAGGATTTAAATGTTTGCCAAAAACCCCCTAAAGAACAATCCAAACTCTTTTCTAAATAAACCTTTGTACTGTTAAAACCTTCTGAATGATGATTTTACACAGGGCTTAAGTCAAACGGAAAGCATGGGGTTTTCTTTTTCTTTGGAGGGGTCTTTGCGTAGAGCTAGATGGAAAATGTTTTTCCTATCTTCCCATGATTTTTTATTTGTCAGTGGGACAAACCTGGGAGTCTTGCGTGTTTTCATGAAATATGAAAAAGAGCACATGCACCCTATGACCTTATTTCCCTGTGTTGGATCACCAGGCAGTAAATTCCTGCTCCATCCCCCTCACATCAGTAGCCTAAGCACCTCGCTGTCCTGGAGCAGGTAGTGGGGGAAAAAAAAAAATCATTTTGGTGAACTCAACTAACATTTTCTAAGTTAAAAGAAAAAAATCGAATTTCCAGCCAGCTCAACTTGTATGTGCCCTGGGGAACTTTCTTTCCCTCTTTTTAGGTCCCCCTCAAAAGGCTGATCTCAGGGGCTGGATGCATGCTGCTCTCATTCTCAGACAGGCAGTTGGAGGCAGTCTGCTATGCAGATTTTCAGAGGAAGAGCAATCACCACACCACTAAGATCTTTAAATCCTTCGTATTTACAGTCTTAGAGCAACTAAATCCTTTATATTTATTTTTTTAATGAGAAGCATACATTGCAGATTGTCAGTGATGTATGCGAACAAATCTCAAAAGAAGGCGCAGCTGTTCCAAACCTTTAATATTAATGCTGCTTTCTTTCCCTTCCTCTATTTATTACTAGTTTCTGATTTCAGAGGATTTTGTTGAGGGGAGAGAAGAAGAGAGAAGTTTGAATAGTTATTAAAGCCAATAATATTTCCCATGAGTTTATAAAATGTCATAAACTGTAAAGAAGAGAATGAGAGACAGGGACTGGTGTCTGTACATTCGCCACTGAAAGCGTACCGAGTGTGAGACTCAGCTGAGCATTTACATCCCCTCTCCAGCTGTACTGCTGTAAGGTGTGTATTCTGTTTGTGGGGTAAATACTGCTCCATTTTATGTGTGTCACTCCTTCCACAGGGAGCAGGATTTGTTGTCTGCCTCAAATGAACCTTTCCATAGTAAACAGCTCTTTGAAAGATAGAACGAAATCTCTTCTATACAGCAGGCTTCTTGAAACAGCTAAATTGAATCTATACCTGAGAATCATTAGATATCCCCTTCTTTACTCCCTCTCTTCTGTCTGAAAGGTGCCTGTAGCCTCTCTGCTCTTGAAATCTCTGTGGCATAAGGAGAAATGATAGAGCAGTCACTTTGTTTCATCAGTTTTTCATAACAAGCATCTGATTCACTTAACCCTGGAAAAAGGAGGCTGTCGGTGGCTCAGGTTCTGGTGTTAATTCAATAGACAATTTAACTTCAGAGCCAACTCAAGTGGGATTTCTGCTGAAGTAAGGTTTAGGTGATTGCACCAAATGCATTAGAAGTTTGCTTGATTTCACTAAAGAAACAACTGAGACATTTTCAAAGTCTCAAGTCTGTAATTTATTGGATCCTTTCTTAAAATAAGGCTTGGAATTGTGAAGAGATTTGAGCTTTGTTTAAACATTTGCACTTAAAGAAAGGATGTTAAGACTTATTTTCAGGAGCATCCCTTTGTAAATAACAATGGTTTCGTACAAATCCGTACCTGAGATAGATAAATATGAGAAAAAATAGCAACCGAGTGGAGGAAATTACAAGCCATTTTCTCTTTTGCGAAATGGAGAATTCTTTTTAAAGTTACATCAAGAAGAGCTGAAGCAAGCTCATATTATTTGTAGGTAACGATGTAGCTAAAAAGTTCAGGTTTGTTTAATCTGAAGAAACTATATAATTGCCAGAGCAACCAAAGCAACATATGGTTACATAGCTACTACCTCTGAGCTACTGGACGGCTTCATTAGAGATACCCATTCCTACCAAGATAAAGGTCTGCTTTTGTCACTTAATGCTCGTTTAGAGTGGTTTCCCAGTCTGCAGACACACAGCAGTTTCACTGTTGCACAGCTTTTGAAATGAGATTTGTTGCCTGTAAACACAATCCTTTCCCTTTTTTTTTCTTTGTAGAATTCAAGGAGTCTATGGAAATGAAATTTAATTGACAGTCAGATTTTAGTGGAGGTGAAGTATATGTGGAATGACTGATGTGCCTTAAAAGTAATTTCTTTGCTATAAAATTATGCTGTGGTCATTATAAACATAAAGGAAATAATGTTTCTATTTTTGTTTTGCATTTCCAAATGCAGATACTGAACGTCTATGTGCAGCAGCATACTTAAAAACAAGGCATTTTCTGTGGTTTTAATTTATTTCTCATCACAGTTACTCATCTGATTCAATGCCTCAAGAGGATCTTATTTCTTCTGAGCTAGATGAAAAGTAATATTCATCAATAAAGATGTGCAGTATACACCCCTTCTAAGTGCATTTCCCTCTAAATTAGTGAATACAGAGGATTTCTATAAAAATTGTTTTTAATGTAACTACTGAATACGCTTCAAGGAAGTAAAATGGGGCAGATTTATTTTTTTAATTACAGTGTTCTCTTATTACTTGTAATAGCTGAAGACTGGAATTTGTAACATATTCTGCAGTGTTAACTTTTCATAAAAAGTTATCAGCTCTGCTACTCGCACTGTGGTTGTGCTTCCACTGTAAGTTGGCTAATAGCATATACAGGAAAAAATAGTCAATGCAGCCATTGCTTAAGAGAGAAGATATTTTATGTTTCAAATGTATCCAGTTGTGTCTTTGATCACATCTGATGAGCTGGTTGAAACACTCACTCTTTACTGTGGTGGAAGAACGAAATGTTACTGTGAAGCCATATTGATTTTAACAACAAGCACCTGATCTTTAACTATTCATTTGCTCATTTCACCATGAAGAAAATTTTCTGTCAGTCTAAAATGAGAAGTTAATGTTTTATTTTCAAAACCAATTTTCTGAACAGTACTACTATTGGTTGGTTATTGAAATATCGAACAGCACAACTTAGCTAAGGTGGGAACTCAGTGCTGCTGGCCTTCAGCCCTCTTCTGTGGGAGTTTTGCATGAGTGAGAATGGCAATATCAGCCTCTTCAAGGCTTGGGGCAAATGGAAGAGGCCTTATATATAGGACATTTGACAGGATCACAGTTTTAAATTAATGTCTGAAATAAGAATCAGACTGTTGTTCTGTGTGATCTCTGTTCAGAAGAGTCACGGTGCTCCAAGAGGACTGGCAATTTCTGAGAAGTAGACCTGAGATGAAAGACAAAGTGTGAGCAGCTTTGCCCACATTGAGCTGTATCACCCTTTGTGAGTAATCCCAGAAAACTTCAGCAAAGTTTACTTTTGAACTAGGGAACTACTCAGTGTGGGCAAGGATGTTAGGAGCTTCCTCAGACATCATTGCCACTTTTTCAGTCAAAGTGCCTGAGGAATGTAAGCAAACATTTGTGTGTAAAGGTACAAGAGCTGAAAGAAAGCAATCCTCTCTGCTTAATTTTGACTACTGTTCAAAGCCATAGGAGGTGTGGGTCAAAGGGGGTTTGACTGTCTAACAAGAGCAACAAACCCTACTGTATAAGCTGTGTGAAGAGCATTATCTTGTTACATCTGGTTTTCAGAAAAGAAGATTTGGTTTCTTTCTTGCTCTGTGGAACTTGGTATTATTTACCAACTGAAAAGTAGAAAGATTTTGTAGGAAATGTCAGTAACGACATGCATTTCAGGAGAATGTTCTAACCTTAAACCATGAATACACTCAAGAAGGAGAGAATACCTACAAGCTGTGCAAAATGAAGGCCAGATGCTATCTGTTTGTTTTCATGGTTTCTCATTGTGACCTTGGTGAGCAGAAGGCAACTAGATGCCTCAGAGAAAAAGCTCTAATTTGGAGGGAGGATGGTGCATGAGGAAGGGATTAGCCACAAAACTGGAGGAATTAATATTTACTTACATTCTTTGCGCTGTAGACAAGTACAGTTTGCCTTTTTCACTGCACAATAGCAAACGTTAATTTTTCCAGATCTGTGGGTCAATTAGGCCCTACAAAAGATGACACAGGAGAAGGCAGAGATAAGGGATCGCTCACTTCAGTGTTCAGCACCAAGCTTAAGTTTGTCCTTTGTCCTTGAAATTAAGCCAAAAATACAGTTTGGCACTTGGACCCAAAAGGCCATGTAGCATCAATAATGCTACACTGAATAGAGTCTAGTTTTAGCAAAAAGCATCAGTTCATATTATACACCCTTGCACATCTCTGTTTCAGGGCAGCAGTGGGAGAGTCTGACTTAAGTCTGACTTAAGGCATGTGAGAAAGGAACAATCAGCAGTTTGAAGGGTCATGGGTGTATTGTGAAATTTCCCTAGATCCCATTCTGATAACTGAGCTGGCTTTAATTTTGTGACTTCCCAGTCACTTTGAAATCCTAAGAAAGACTTAGGGAGCTATGTAACATGGAAACAGTAGAAATACTGCTTCTCAAGGAAGCAAAAGGTGGCAAATTGCTCAGAAAGTCAGTGTTCAGATGGTTATACCAGATGCCCAGACCTCCAGCAGTTGGACAACGTTACTACTGGTTTAGTGGGAAAGACTGTGTTATCTTCCATTCACAGTGACTATCATGCTTGGTCTGAATTTAGGTGATACCTACAGTTGGTATGCTGCCTTTGTTTGAAGTGGCAGCCCTTAGAGTACGACAGAAGTAATTTTAAGTAGTTTATCTCTCCTCTGGCACACGTCCTTCACTGCACTATCCCAAACATTTTTTAATTCAACTGCACAACAGTTGATAAGGTAGAGAAAGATTGCCAGTACTTTACAGAAGAAGAGAAACAGAGACATGGAAAACATTAGGAATTGAAACCTGGTGTCAGTCCTAGCCTAACATCTTACCACGATACCAGTCTTCCTCCCACCCTCCCCGCTTTTTTTTTTTTTGCTTTTGGAAAACAGAAATTTATGCAAAATTGCAGGAGCTTATTTTTAATAGACTACACTGATGATAGCGTTTACACAGTCAATAAATGACATTCTGCTGTAAAGCAATAGTCTTTACTATACTTCTCTGAAAAATCTAATGAAAAGTAAACCAGCACTTAATTAAATTTGTCTATATGTAACTCTCTTAACAAAAAAGCTTTAGTAAAGATCCTGAATGTAAAGTACACAAATCAAATATAGCTGCCTGCTTCGTCAAAATCAATTAGTTATGTTTCAGCATTTTTGTGAACAGGAGTCATTCATTTTGTATGATACTCTCTCCTGATAGCTCTCTGCTGACAGAGAAAGCTGTAGACCCTGTTGATAACAGGAAAAAAATGAGGATTCCTATTTCCCTCTGTTAACTCTGTTAAGTCTCCTCTCATAAATTAAAAAGCAGGCCACTAGGAGTAGGTCTTTTGGTGTGATGTCTAGTAAATGACATGAGACAGAGAAATAATAATCAGACTGGTTCTTAGATGTACAGCACACTTAATAGGCTAACCCTAGGCTGCAGGGATATGTTTCTCTTGTTTTTGTTCTCTATGCCTTTGACCCAACATTTCAAATTGTTTCCTCTATAGCAGAGCACTTTCAGCACAGCATCCCTTTCAACCTAGTCGGTTGGAGTAAGAAATTAATACTGAGGTCTCCCACTTCCTCACTGAGTGCTTTCACCAATAGACTATTTATAAAGGTGGTGCAGCTAAAATGCCTTTCCTTTAGGCACATAAATGTTTTATGTGATCTAGCTTTTTGTCTCTCAGTAGACTAACACTCTCATTCCACAAGGACATTCTCTATTTGGAAAGCGAGCACATCCCAAATACTGGGAAGAATAGGAGAAATCCTGAAAACCCGCAGCCACTCCAGCTATATTTTAAAAGAAAAGGCTACAGCTGAACTAAGGAAAAGACTTAATCTAGTCTGTGGTGGGGTGACCTATCTGAGACCACCTACTCAGATGTGTCCCTCATCAGGTTTTGGTGCACACAGTGTGCGGAGCTGTTCAGCTGGGGCCCTAGCAGCTGGACTGAGGAGCACTTTCAAGTATTCAGCAAAGATTAAGGTATGAAAATATGTGCCTATTGAATCACTCCGCATTATAGCAGACTCTCTCGCTTTGTCTTTCTGTTCCGTTTTTGCACTCCTTAAAGCAGTCCCTGCTTGCAATCTTGAGTACAATACACAGCACATGTTTGCTGTGCCATTACCTCGTATGCCTCAGTATCTGATCTACAAAGGGTAGATAGGGCTTCTCCTCCTCCCAGGTACAGTGACAGGAGTGATGCTAAAATTTCTTGATTCACTCCAAGCCCTACTGTTTTACCACCAATAAATACTTGTGTGCAGTTTTGAAGTGTGTATAAATGTGCATTTACTAAGGTTGGCACTGATTTGTTTACAACAGCAGCAATTTCTGTGGGGGATTAAAGGGAGACTTTTAGTCAGTCCATCGGACTGCTAGTTTTGGTTTGCCACATGGTATATCAGAGGAACATGATGCATTGTTTTAACAACACAATTAGCAATAGAACTGATTAAAGATTCCTGGATGGTATGTTTTTCTGCCAGAAAAATGCCACTTTGATGAAATCTGATCTCTCCTTGAAGATGAAATCTGATATCTCCTTGAAGAATGTGTCTGGTTTGCCCCATGTATAATGGAAACCAGGAGATCTTTAATCAGGTTCTGCTGGCCTGACTGCTTACTTGCTTGTCTGGCTGGCTCCTGGACAGGCTGCTGGATAAGGTGCCGGAAAGCCGAGACTTCCAGGCTCCTGCATCCTGGGCAGCTCAGGCCCCTGGGTTTATGGGCACTCAGCTCTAAGCTCCATTATCACTTATCTAAATGCTACATAACCTTCGTTATGCTTAGTCTGTCAATGTCTTTATGCATTAAGGAGGGACTAGCATGCCCTTTATGCTGGTGAGAAACCAAAAGATTAATGGCATTTAGGTAGGTAAATCTTAACAAGCTTCTACCTTATGTGGATCCTTCCAGTTGCAAATCCACTGTTGATTCTCAGACCCCTGCTAAGCTCCAACGCATAAAGTTCTGCTTCTGGCTCTGTGAATGTTGCATGCACACAGAACTTGCACCCAAATCCTATCAGGATACACAAACAAATTGTTCTCTCCTTTGCTTACCTCTGGTGGGCAGGGCATATAGTTGGAGTTTTGCAGAATAAGAAAAAAGAAAGGCAATAAGAAATAAGAAAAAAGTAAGGCACTACGTCTCTAGTTTGTGGGGAGGCACTGGCACCACTAGCGTTTTTTTAAGGACTGTGTTTGTGGTTTTAGTCACCAGTGTTGGATTCACGCTCCCATTTTCAGATGCCTAGTTTTGCCATGTATTGAACAGGTACCCTCGTGGCATTGCTCTGGCCTATGATTTACACCCCAAAATGGTGGAATTATTCTGTACTTCTGGCAAAGTACAGAAATCAGAAGTACCACTAAAAATAAAAAATAAAATTGACCCAAGATCCCCCCAAACTAGTCACTGAAATAGGCAACCTCATTTATGGGTCGAGGCTCAAATTCAGGCAGTAAAACAGAGATAAACCCAAGGATCTTTCATATCTCCCATTTCTTTTAGTGCCTGCCAGATGTCTCAGGATACAATGTGGATGACTAGATCATTCTTTTCTGACATTAGGTAGGGTGGACTCCGTAACTGGCAATACGCCTGTTGGGGACAGACATTTGGCACTATTGAGCAACTCTGTGTATATTTTTCAGGCAAAGTGATGACCATGGAGGGAATTTGAATACCAGGTGAACGTTTTGTACAGACGAGGCTTCCTGACAGTAGTTACCACCTTCAGAAGTGCCAGTCAATGTCTATCAAACTCATACTTTTCATAACGAAGGGAAGGGATTGTCCCCAAATATGGTATTAAAGGAAAAAAGTAGGTAGAAGTAATTTTAAAAAGTAATCATGCATAGTAAATGTGGAAGGAGAAGGAGCCTGTCAGTTCCTGGAGAAAGAGTTCGGCAGCAGTTCATTCTTACATAATTCTGCCGTCTCCAGTTTAGGATAACTGATAGTCACAAAGGTTAAGACTGCCCTCAGGTTACAGTCTTTTCAAAAAGTGTCCTAACTTTTTTGTGTGTTAACTAGATTTTTTCTGTGGTAACAGTTACTATTAATCAATAACAGAAATTGTGTTTTTCCCCTCCCTTTCTTTCAGAGGAGAAACAAACAAACAAACAAACAGAAAAGATGATTTACAGGACTACAAGAATAACTGTTCCTTTTCTATTTTGGTAATGCGAAAATAAACATTAGGAATAAACATTAAAAAGAGTCATTAGGACATTTAGATGCAAATTAACCATTTCATTCTCTGATTAATGAAGGACAACTCAATTAACTCAATGCACTTACTTATCCCTGAGGTTTTATATGTCCTGTAATAAAATATCGTGGTTGCCCAGAAAGGCTGTGCTGTGTGTCCTTAGCAGTTTTCAAAACCAGACTGGATAACACCCTGAGTGACCTGGTTTGGCCTCATAGCGGAGCCTGCTTTGAGCAGGAGACAAGAGGCATCCTGAGTTCCCTTCCAACCTGAATTAACCTATGACTCTAAGAGCTGTTTCCTCCTAATAAAAAGCAA
Organism: Charadrius vociferus; assembly: GCF_000708025.1. Lineage (NCBI taxonomy): Eukaryota > Metazoa > Chordata > Aves > Charadriiformes > Charadriidae > Charadrius > Charadrius vociferus. The sequence continues at coordinate 1,348,567 of NW_009649619.1, forward strand.
AAATAAAGTTCTAATAATTGGATAGCATCAAAATAATAGTCTATAGAAAGATGCATATATATTGCTCTAGGTGGGCAAAATTTGCTCATCTCTTCCTTAGGCTATTTAGATCTCTAGATCTCTAAATCTTCTCTATCTGCCATGTGCAAATTCTATCTAACAAACATTTGGCTGGGCCCAGGGCACAAAGTTTTTCTTATTTGTCTAAAATTAATTTAATAACTATAGACCCCTACAGCATGTTCCCTTCTCCTGCTACCCACCCCAGCCCACCCCAGTCCTTAACACAGTAGAGGCACATACACATACGAATATTTTACAGGCCTTTTCTTTAGAACTGCAGCCAAAATATTGCTTTTTATGTCCAGGAAGTCAAATGTATCTTCATGATCTACTGACTCTGAAGTGGTGAAGAACATAGATTATAAAGCACCAAGTCATGATTTATACCATAGCTGTTGTGAGCAGGATAAAAATAACAAGGAATTGAGTATGTGTTTCTATACACAGCTGAAGACTTTAGTTAAAGCCTGAGCAATGGGAGTCTCTGACTATGACACACGTTGTTTCATTCCTTATTCATTTTTGCATGGAAGATGCCTGACCCTCCTGTAGTATTGGCGTTTCAGAGGATTGGGTGCTAGCTGATGAACTGTTGAATATGTTGTCACATCTGGAATTGCAAATCCTTTTCTTCCTTTCAAAATGTCAGTAATCTTTCTCAGCAGTTACGATGCAGATACTATCGTAGGGCATGGCAATACAGTTGTATATTCCATGTAAGTTATAAGATTTGTTGTTTGGTTGCCACTAAATACATCACGGGGCTAGAAAATGCTCTTAACATACGGTTATAATCCTTGATGTAGCTTGCACAAGTACAACATAAAGTATCTATTTCCTCTCTGTGTCCACTCAAGAAAGAAACAAGATTCCCAGGGCCAAATATGGAGCAAGGTGTGGGCAGAGTCGGTCTGCGGCTGCTTGCTGCAGTCTCTGCTCTGCGGGCACTGCTGAGGCAGCTGAAGCCCACCCGGGTGAGGGAGCAGTGAATCAACAGCATCATGAAGCCATGGGCTACATTTATTACTCGGTAGACTTGTTCATAGGATCAACAGGATAAAGGTCCCATCGCTACAACTGATAAATATGCTATGCTATGCTGTTCTCTTTAGTTATCAAAAGTAATCTTTTCTTTCTGCCCACATCCATCCTCTTTTATGAAGCTCCAGATATGCTTGGTACCATTCACGCTTCCGCCTGTCTTCAGAAGCTTCAGAAAACTCTTTCAGGCCTCTTCTGTCATGACAGGGACTCCAAAAACACTTTTAAATGCCAGCAGTTTTATTTAGTCTTCGGTGCTATTCAGATGGAGTAGAAGTACTAGCTCTGGGCCCAAAACTTTTAAAATTTGAAAATTCTGTTGTATAAGAAGTTAACAGCAAACAGAGACATTAATGAGGCCTGGACAAGGGTTCATACGTAGTTCCATTGCTGGCCTCTAGCCCAGTGTGCTGTGTGCTTTGAACCTGTCATTTCAATCTCTTGCCTCTTTGTTTCGTGGTAGGATATGCGCAATATTACTTTATTCATAAATATTTTTGAACATTATGAACAAAAAAAAGTGCTACAGAAGACCTAGATAATTTTTGTTAGAAAAACATATAATAAAAACTTGAGAACAGTCATTAAGGTACTACTTGTTAAGGAGTTCATCTGTCCTCTGGTTTTGCATTGAACGACTTGGAATTTGAGGGTTGCAATATGCATCATCAATGTCTACTTTTATATCTACCTTTTGTAGCTTTCCCAGACTCTTGTCCACTGAAGCACCTCTGAAAACTTTGAGTTTGCTATTTTATGTATCTACAAAAGATATTATAGAACTGATGATTTATCAGTGGGTGTCAGTCTCTTTTCCCAAGTAACAAGCAATAGGACAAGAAGAAACAGCCTTAAGTTGCACCAGGGGAGGTTTAGATTAGATATTAGGAAATATTTCTTCACCAAAAGGGTTATCAAGCACTGGAACAGGCTGCCCAGGGAAGTGGTTGAGTCACTGTCCCTGGAGGTATTTAAAAGATGTGTAGATGTGGCGCTTAGGGACATGGTTTAGTGGTGGACTTGGCAGTGTTAGGTTTACGGTTGAACTTGGTGATCTTAAGGGGTTTTTCCAACCTAAATGATTCTATGATTCCAGCTAAATACCAGAACAATTTTTAGAGCAAAACTTTTGTCTTATATTCTCCTGCTTAGCTTAAGTTCATATTATTTGCAAATACTGAGTGCAAAACCTCTGCTCTCACTGTCTCTGGTAGAGGATTGGGAAGGAGGCATTCATCTCTGTGGGAGCTGTGATTCTGGGAACGGCACTTGCATTAAGACTTTGATGTTTCTGAGGCAGTTCCTGTTTTGGGGATTCTTATGTGCAAGTTGAATGCCTGGAAGCATGATTCCTGCTCAGGATACAAATAATGACAAATTGTCTGAATGTGGAAAAAACTCTGGAATGATAAATGTCAACGTTTTGTCTACATATATCTAGAAAACTGCACTCATGAGGTTTATAAATCAGTGTGCTCTGTTTCTGTTCTTTGAAGTTATTTTTGTAACTATTTCCCAAGCAGTTGCACGTCCTATAATGAGAACTACATATGTCCTAAGATGAAAATATCAGAAATAAGCCATTTTTAAACCTTCAATGCTCAAAACAAATCACAAGCACTTTCTTTATATGCTAAATGAATATTCAACTCAAACAATTAAAATAAGTAATTGCATTGTGGAAAAACACAGTACAGATCAGGCTAACTATGTATTTTTATTTAGTATTGATAGCTGTAAATTTTCCCCTTAGGCTGATTTAACATATATGTAAATTCATCGTGTACTTTTAAAAGTTTTTTTGTCTTAATGTTCCATTTTTATTCCTTTTTAAGGAGCAATCACAAACACACAAATTCAGGTAAATAGTTCCATGAATAGCCTCAGGGTTCCTTGGCAAGAACATAATTGTCTGTGCACTGACTCTATAACTGAATTGCCTTTCTTAATAATGGGGTATTGGTTTTATAGGCCCCTGACTGCTCCCCTTTAATACCCATTAATTATCTTTTTACTTCTTTAATGTCTCTTTCTCTTTTTGTCCCTTCATGTTTCTCGTTTCTTCTCCGTTCCCCAAACCCCCTTCAAAAGTGCAGCTAGTGCAAGAAAACGAAGCAGGAAAATGACTGTAAGCTGGCATTTACAGACTCCTATTCATTTCAAATGGACGACTCCTGCACTGCAATTGAATCAAGTGATGTTAGAGCTCAGGAACACAAGCAGGCTCACTCCTATCAGTCACAACTGCCCCTCCCAGTTGCTGCTGCCTTCTTGTAATCATTTACATCCAGAGACCTATGATACTGAAAAATAATTCTTTCTTTGGGTAAGTGTATCTGGGGATAAATTTGAGTAATACATAAGAAAGAACACAGAGGACACTGGTTCTGCACTGTGCACCAGCTACAGATGGCTACTAGTCCATCAACCTCAGCTTCCAAATGGTGCCTAGGAGAAACCAACCCATGAAATAGGCATAATTTCATCAGTGATAAAATGTTCCAGTGCAAATTACATGGGTTTTCCTCTAGCATTTTAGAAAAGCTTCAGTTCTGTTGTGGAAACCAATACATGACATTTCCCAAAATAGTTGAGAAGATTAGTGCTTAGGTCAACTGGGCTACGAAAACTGTAACTATGGCTTTGCTTTTGCAATCATCAATTGCAATATGTACTGTCCAATAGAAACTGGGCTATGAAAACTGTAACTATGGCTTTGCTGGAGTGATGATTGCAATATGTACTGTCCAATAGAAACAAATAGATTCAGCATATGTGACCATAACATACAATTCTTATATTACTGGTTCTTGCAAAATCAGGAAGAATTTATAGCTCCAGCCTTCTTTTGCTGCAATGTAGCCTCATGGTATTGATTAGCAAATCCTATGAAGAGACTGGAGAGGAGAAAGAATCATTCATTCATGAAATGGAAATATGCTGTCACAGAGCATTTATTTTGCATGGGCCAACTACTCATAAATTCTCTAGAAATGATCCCTCATTGTACTTGAACTTGGATTCTGGGGCTCAGAGGGGAAAGAGGGAGGAGCTCTTACCTTTTAAAGGTAGAGGGTTTTTTTACACACCTATGAATGTGTTCAACTGCCTTAAGAGCTGATGCCTCCTCTGCATGAGAACTGTATGACAAAGCTGATAGAGGGGTTTGCGGGAAGAGAGTGCACAGTCTTTTGTGATAGGCAGCAGCAGATTTCAAGGACACCAAAAGATGTTGCAAAGGACAGAAACTGAACTGAATGGGTTGCCCTGAGCTATTGCCCAGTTGAATCAAACTGAGCTAGGTTAGCTGGTGATACTGTCTGGCAGCACCAAGCAAGAAAATCCCTGGTGTGGGAGACAGAATTCTACTGAAACACCTGGATATTGTGAGCAGGCTTGAGAGGTGGGTGGAGGTGTTACTAGAAGGACCATCTGATCAGCGAACGGAAAGGAAAGAAACAAGCTACCGCTAAAGTCACGGAAGATGAGAGCCTTTCAATCCTCTTTGTATAGGGATTCTCATGCTGTGTCTCCCCAAGTTATGATGTGTTTACTCTCCTAGGAATGCTTTGTTTATATATATCCATAATGCCAGCAAATGGGGAAGATTTTCCTCTACGCCAGCCCACAGATTATATTCAGTTTTCAAAGGCATTTTAATGAAAAAAAGTAATTAACAAAAATGAAACCCTTTTTTTGTACCACTGGCTACTTAGTAGGAGAACTAGAGCCAGTTTTCAACATTATTTTCCCATTTTGACAATGTTTTTCACAGAGTTTTAATATTTCCTAATTCTTTTTCAAATGGAAAACACCAATGCTGGGGAAAACTCTCCCAAACCATATGACCTAAAGCCCCCTTTCCTATATTTTTATTCCTCTACACCGGTCTTTCTACTTGTACCTTTTTTCCTATTTTGCTACAGAAGTATGGAGAAAAGTAAAAATCCACACCTGCAAAAAATTAAGACTTTCAGACTTTTTTATTCCTTGAAAAAACTCTTAAAATCCAAACAAGACAAACAGTAGGAAGACTGGAATGAACAATTCTGCTGACTAATAAGTCATTTGTTGGCAGTGATTTTTGTTTGGGATATCAGGGTTTCTAAAGTAGTGTTTTCCATTTCAGCTTAGAGGGGATAATGTGAGTGCTCAATAGGCATATTTCTGCCTTTGGTTTTATTATCTACTAAGAGTAAATTTTATAATGCTTTTGTCAGAAGCTGGATTTCACCAATGTTAACTAAACAAGCCAGAATGCTCCAAGGAGAAGAGTACCCAAACACATGGCTACAACTTAGCAGTTGCTGGCTCAGACAATGAGCATTGGTTGTTTTCCGAAAGAGCTGCTCCATGAGCGTGCCAAAAACTCAAGCTTGGAATTTAGGTAACTTCAGTCTGAACTAAAGCGAGTGACTTTAGACTACAGGTTTTGAAAATCCTGGTTTCTTGCATCTGATCCCAAGCAAAGAGCACTACATTAATTTTCTTTGCTTGAATTATAACCAATTTCTATTGTAATGGTTTAGTAGCTTTTAAAAATCATTTCAGGGAATCTTTTGTTGTCATAAAACAATACCTTTTTTTATTCAGTCCCCGCCATCAACACTTTTTGTTTTCTTGATGTGTTCTATCAATGAAACATTTACTATCATTCAATCAGTGTAAATTCTGTTCAGGCTCATCTAATGTACATCTTTTGATGAAAAATTTGTGACAGTTCTAAAGCCAACTGATCAGCAAGCTAATTTTTTAATCATATGCATGGGTGAAAGTATTTTACTAAAAAGGAGATATGAAAAAGAAGTAGATCATCATTACTGAAGCAGAGATAGCTTTATATTTTTATCTTCTAAAATGCAGCTGAGAAGATCATTATTAAGAAGAGAATGTCATTTTTCAAAAGAATTTGTGGCAGTAACAGCTAGTGAGGCATTTTTTTATTAGCTTCAAGAGGTAATGCGTGTTACATAATACTACAGCAATTGTTTCAGGGCACAAAATTCAGAGCTAGATGATGAGGAGAAAACATTCAAGAGGGCACAGATTCAGAAATTTGGTTTAGAAACTTCTACAGAATTGTCATTTATAGATTTCCTGTGTTCTGTGTAGTGAATAATAACGGGAACCGTTGCTCAGATAGCGTAAGTATGTACATGTACTACATGATGCAAATATTTCATCTTGCCCTGATAGGAATGGAAGCTGTTTCTCAGTATATAAAAGTGAGATTTCAAGCTGTAATAGTAATATATTAGATTTTGGGGGGAAGTCCAAAAGAAAAAACAGAGAAGTTTTTTTCTCAGGGCAGGATGTGTGGAAGTTTCCATTCTGGTATCGAGGGGGAAAAGTTAAACTTCATTTACAGTGGTGAATGCCTGTTTCAAGCTAAGCTAATTGAATTTCATCTACTTGTCCACCAGTAGTCATGACTCTTTTATTTCTTTTTGTTTCATCTTCTCCCCAGTAGGCTTCGCTTATTGGCACAGATGGATTCTGATATCAAAGGCAATTTCCAGTTGGCTTTAGGACAGCTATTATTTAATTGTTGCCTTTAACTGTCTTTCCTCTGTCACCAGAAGCTTGTGAAAACTCTTGTGTTTAAAAAAGGCTGTGGGCCATATACCCTGCTGGTTTATTTTTATGGAGCTACACTAGTAACAAATTTTCAACTAGTAAATTCCACTCTCACTGCAGTATCTTAAATTTCTCCATTTCTTTTTGTGATAGCCTGTAAAACCTTCACAAAAAATAACCAACACTGATACCCTGACCAAACGCCAGTGTCAACCTACGAACCTGCATCATCCGTCACTTCCCTCTTAAGCTACTGAGGAGAGCTACTGGGAAGGGTCTCGTGGCCTGGAGTGGCAAAGCAAAGCCTTTTGAAGGAGACAGGCTCCCTGGCCTGGCTGAAGAAGGACATGTCGATTTACACCTCCTTGTGTCATTGCTTACCACAGTAAGGGGGAGGCACTAGGGGGGACCCTGCAGCATCCTTCAGTTTACCAGCCACACCAGTTGTATTAGGGACAGTTGCTCAGTAAGGTAAGTTGGTCTGTGAGAAGAAAGGTGAACTGGAGCACTGGATGTCAGTGGCACCTCAGAAATCTCCATACCATGTTCCACAGCATGGGGCAAAGCTGTCCTTAATTGTAATCCACAGGCTGAACCACTCTGGGGACCATTGCTACTTATGTTGGGACACATTGCACTTATGCTGGTAGGAACAGGTGTGGTGTCAACCATGTCCTCGTAAAAAGTGCTGTTTGAGTAGCTGGTGGCAATGAAAGAAGAGGCAGTTTGTAATCCTACCTCCTTTTCCAGTCAGAGGGGTACTGGAGATAATTTTTTTAACATTTGACAAACATTGCAAGGATATACTGAAGACAAAATTACCCCCTTCCCAACTAGTGAATCAAAGTCTGCTTTAGTTTTCTGAGGGTCTAAAGGGCGTGAAGAAGGTTCAGAGTAGGTTTAGACGTATTGTTTAGAATATGACTGCAAAATTTCTTTGTGCACTGTAGTTATTAAAGAACTGTTGATTGACATATGAGCGGTGTGTATATTATGCTTCAGAGCACTACAGTGTGTAAATAGGTGAAATATTGTTGCATTCAGCTGGAAAGCTGCAGGGATAATTGGTCTTGACTCAAAAGAAAATAGAAACTAGAACAGGAGAGATAATTTGGGGATATCATATTAACAAAAGGAAAAGAAGGTCTTTCTCTGAATATTTTTTCGCACGCTTACAGCAACCTAAATCTGACAAGCCATCAGAAATGCCAGAGACAAAGATATTTGCATTTCTAAACACACCAAATGCTTAGAAGCTAAATTCTTTTTCTGTAAGATCATGAGACCTTTCTAAACAAAGCCAATGCCAAGAGCTGCCTATAGGAAACATCTCCATTACGAGCTCTATTCTGAACCTTTTTACATCAGAGCTTTGTTTATGTCATGTGCTCTTGCATGCATGTTTCCTGTGAGCTCAGGAGTGCATAATTGATCCTACATAAGATGTATTCCCAGGCCACTAAGCAAGACTCAATTAAGGATACACCTCTGGTGTGTTTAAAATGGTCCTGTGGTAATATTTATCTTTATGCTGACATACATGTCATCTCAGTAAATCCTTCAATCACACTCTTGGTATAAGACTGTAAGCAAAATAATCCTACGGACAAGTAAACATATGGATTTAAACTTTAAACCAGGAAACTTTTATACAATACAGTGGTAACACTCACGGATATAGCCAGGTGGCATTGTTCATTTACAGTTAGCTCTCTGAAGGGACTTTGGTATTGCAGTGCTCAAATTCGTGCCCTGTGCTGAACTCTGGTGATTCATAAACTCTCAAATTAAGCCATTTTCTCCCCAATACATTATATGAGGACAGAAAGCTCTTGTAATTAGAGTGGGAGAGTGTGAATAAGTGTCTGCAAAAAATGCATGCTAAGCACATTGCAGCTGGAAAAATCTTGGTGGGGTGGGGTGTGTGGGGTGGAGAGACGTGTTCTCAGGGTGTCAGGCAGCTAATTGGGCTTCAGGAGTGTACCTCTCTTTCCTTGATATTTACAGGAATACCATGAGGTAAATTTGGGTTAGAAATTGTGCTTTCTTTCCTTGTTATTCAAGTTCTCTGCAGAAGAAATTTGAACCTTATTTCTCATGGCTTTCCTCTGAGCACAGCTCTGCAGGATAATCTGACAGGGGAGAGCTACTCTCTTTCACAGGTGGAAACTCTTCCTCCATACAGAGAGCAATTTAAATACCATTTTGCCCAGAGTAAAGTGTAACACAAGAACTTAAGTCTTACAGCATTATGGAAAAAAAGGGGAGACCTGAGTTTCAGTCTTGAACTCTCTAATGCTCAGTCTGAAGCAGGAAGAAAATTTCTGTGGGCCTGCAAATGTCTAATTGTATTTGGCAGGGAACAGTTCTGACAAAACTGAGTAAGAAGCACGTAGGCACACACACAGCTCATAGCTAGGCTGTCAGGCCAGGCAGCAAGTCAACTCAAGGGCTGGAAGAGAAACTTTCCATAGGCCTGGAGAGTGGGTGGGAGAAGGGAGATATTAATATATTCCCATTTGCTTTTCAGTGAGTAGTCTCTGTGGCCCCAGTTCTGGCTGGATTGAATTTGCCGTAACGGGAGAATGAGGAATGGCCACTTGGTGAGTCCCAACAAACTGCCTCTGCTGCTCAGCCCAGGTCATGGCAGAGAATAAAGAGAAACGCAGGTGCCTAGGGAACTTCCATGTGAAAGTCTTGCAAGGAGGATAAACAAAAAATTTGGCAGTACGTTAATTCCTGCACATGTTACGTGAGATCACACAAGGGCACGTCTGCTGAGGGGCCTCAGCCTCATGCTGCTTTCAGGTCTTGTAGGCAGAGAAGACGAAACCCATCTGCAAATGCTTACGGCAGAGTCTTCACATGCAAAGCTTGTTTGTCCAAACAGACTCTACACACACAGGATTTCACCAGCGGTCTGATGGCACATCCAAGAGGCCCTTTATGAACGATTTGTTCCACTACTGCTTTAATAAATATTCCCTCTGTATCACAGGGAATATTGACCTCTAATACCAGTTCCATCCCTATATTTTGCTCTCCACCTCCAGAACAGGATTAGCTGTATACATTAGAGGAAACCTTATTAAATAATAATAATTTTTTTAAAATCCATTCTTTATAGTCCTTTTGTTGCTCTTTCCATCTGTCAACTGAGGTAATGAAGTAAGGAAATGAAATGTTCTTTGGTTTTGAGATTACTAGTGAAATTATGCAGACAGATCATTTTCCAATCTTAAATCTAAATAATTCAGTTGCCATAGGATCAAAGTATGTGTTACACTGCCCTCAGTTTTCCACGCATTGATTCATCCTTATTCCCCTTAGCACATTTTCCCTTTGATTTGATAATGCTCATAAAAGCAGTTGGCAGTGAGTATGGTCAGCATCCAGATTGCTCATTATCACGCTTATTGTTCTAAGCCTTATGTTCTCCTCCTCTCATAACCATTTACACTTGAGAAGTAAAACCTTACCGTGTGTCTATATCTGTGTAAATATTCAGGAGAAAATAAAATCTCTTGCATTCATACCATAGCATACAAAAGCAAATATTGCAAAATGGCTTACTCTTTGTTGTTCTAAACTGAAATTCACGAAGTAAAATACAATAACATAAAACTGGTGATGCTTATACTCAGCTTCTGATATATCAGATCAACTGCATTCTGCCAGAAAAATTAGACTTCTTAGACTGAGGGTCTGGTTTATTTGCTGTATTTGAGGATGTTATGGTTTAACCCTAGCCAGCAGCTAGAAGCACACTGCCGCCCAATCACTCCCCCCAGGTTGGGACTGGGGAGAGAATCAGAAAACTAAAAGTGAGAAAACTCATGGGTTGAGAGAAAGATATTTTAATAAGTAAAGCAAAAGCTGTGCATGCGAGCAAAGCAAAACAAGGAATTCATTCACTGCTTCCCATTGGCAGACAGACGTTCAGCCATCTCCAGGAAAGCAGGGCTCCATCACGCATAATGGTTATTTGGGAAGACAAACACCATAACTCCAAATATCCACCCCTTCCTTCTTCTTCCCCAGCCTTTATATACTAAGCATGATATCACATGGTGTGGCATATCCCTTTGATCAGTTGGGGCCAACTGTCCCAACTGCCCCCCTTCCCAGCTTCTTGTACCCTCCCAGTCTACTCACTGGTGGGGCGGTATGAGGAGCAGAAAAGGCCTTGACTGCCTAGCAGGAACTAAAAACAACAGTGCACTATCAAAAGTATTTCTCATCCCAAATCCAAACCATAGCATTACACCAGCTGCTAGCAAAAAAACCCTAACTCCATCCCAGCTGAAACCATGACAGAGGACCAGTGGAGTTAAACACCTGATGAACTTCCATATTACATGTCACAGACCTTTTATTCACCATTGCACCCTTCACAGAGCATTGTTCTACATTATTCTACAGGAGCCTACAGAGTTGCCCCTCATTAGCAGTGGTGTGAATCAGGCCTCAGCAATGTTCTCCAGTTATTTGCTAGCAGAGAGGAAAGTGTTCTTCATGCCATTCTATAAGCCTGTTTTTTTAGAGGCTGTACTTTTATAGAAAGTCCCACATGGAGGGACACACTCGGATGCCTGATAAGTCTTTTTTAATAATGTACTACAAAACCCTCTTTGTGCTGAAATCTTTCAGGCAGTTACTCTAATCACCTTACTCTATCCTTATGTGTGTGAATACATACTTTTAAATCTCTTTCTATCCTCTTTTCCTTAGCAAAGAATTATTTTCTGTTTGTATCATGCCTAACAATGAGGTCCCAATTATACAGAAGCCCTTGTTTCTATCACATTAAACATAAATAGCAATAAAAATAGTCTTTCCTATGACGAGTTCACCCAGGTCTAAACATAGGTACTTGAACAAACATATTTTTAGCTATCATAATGCAGATTTTAATGCTTTTCCAAGCGTACATTTTTTTTCTACTAGCTACAAAACTTATTCTTGTTACACAGAAAGTTTCTAATTCACATTTGTGCAGAACCTTGTTATTCTCAAAATCAGCTTATTTTACAGTGTGCTTGAAATTCTTCTGGAAGAGAGAAAAGCAAGACAAAATTTTTATCAGAACAAAATATATGTAAGGTTACAGCTCTATTTTTAGCTCCCACACTTGGTTTTCTTTGATTAACAAAATTGGTTTGAAAATTGCCAGATGTACTTGAAAGAAAAAATTCTCAGGTTTTCTTGATTAATATACATCAGTTGCCTTTGCCACTGAATTGTTTTGTCAATTTATTAAAAAGACAATGTTCTGCAGTCATCTGAAAGAAAATCCTACCATAGAGAAACCTAGGGCACTTGGGCACATCAATGGAATGGCCACAATAGATGTACCAAGATGGAAATTCTGAAAGTTGTAATGCTTTTGGGGAATTGTAAAACTGACTTTCAAATCCTGGAGGCAGGCACAAAGTGCTGCGAGGGGGACTTAAAAAAATTGAGACATTGCTGAGGAGAAGGCTAAAAGAGAAACTCACAACTCCACCTGCAAGTCAGTATCACAGCACCAGGTATCATCACAAGTACTTCTGCCTAACAAGCAGTCCTTGAAGTCTGACAGACTGTAGAGTGTTTCCTGCTTTAGATCCCTTAGAATAACCTTCCTCAGCTCACGGCTTCACTAAGGGCAAATCATGTCTGACAAATTTGGTGGCCTTCTACGACCACATTAGAGCATTGGTGAATAAAGGAAGAGCAACAGACATCACCTACCTGGACTTATGCAAAGCATGACACTGTCCTGCATGACATCCTTGTCTCTAAATTAGAAAGACATGGATTTGATGGGTGGATTACTCGGTGAATAGAAATTGGCTGGATGGTTGCACTCAAAGAGTTGCGGTCAAGGGCTCGATGTCCAAGTGGCAACCAGTGACAAGTCGCATTCCTTAGAGGTTGGTACTGGGACCGGTACTGTTTAATGTTTTTGTCAGTGATGTGGACAGTGGGATTGAGTGCACCCTCAGCAAGTTTGCCTATGACACCAAGCTGTGTGGTGCGGTCAACACATTGGAGGGAAGGGATGCCATCCAGAGGGACCTGGACAGGCTTGAGAGGTGGACCTCTATGAACTTCATGAAATTCAACAAGGCCAAGTGCGAGGTCCTGCACAAGCACAAATAGAGGCTGAATAGAGAATGGGTTGAAGACAGCCCTACCAAGAAGGACTTGGGGGTGTTGGTTGATGGGAAGCTCAACATAAGCCAGCAATGTGTGCTTGCAAGCCAGAAAGCCAACCACATCCTGGGCTGCATCAAAAGAAGTGTGGCCAGCAGACTGGGGGAGGTGATTCTGCCTCTCTACTCTGCTCTCATCAGACCCCACCTGGAGTACTGCATCCAGCTCTGGGGCCCCCAGCAGAAGGACATGGACCTGTTGGAGCAAGTCCAGAGGAGCGCCACAAAGATGATCAGAGGGCTGGAGCACCTCTCCTATGAATACAGGCTGAGGGAGTTGGGGTTGTTCAGTCTGGAGAAGAGAAGGCTCCGGGGACACCTTATAGCAGACTTCCAGTACTTAAAGGGGGCCTACAGGAAAGATGGAGAGGGACTCTATCAGAGCATGTAGTGACAGAACAAGGGGTAACGATTTTAAACTGAAAGGGGTTAGATTTAGATTAGATATTAGGAAGAAATTCTTTACTGTGAGGGTGGTGAGGCACTGGAACAGGTTGCTCAGAAAAGTTGTGGATGCCCCATCCCTGGAACCCTTCAAGGCCAGGTTGGATGGGGCTTTGAGCAACTTGGTCTAGTGAAAGGTGTCCCTGCCTATATCAGGGTGTTGGAACTAGATGATCTTGAAGGTACTTTCCAACCTAAACTGATCTATGATTCTGTGATTCAAAAGTCACATAGCCAATCCAGGAGATATGAGTGCCCAGAGCTGAATTGCTTGTCAAAGTCAGTGCTGTTCATTCATTGAAGAGGCTTTGGTTTGGAGGGTTAATTTTGTTGTTTTTTCTCTGAAATATTTAATTGAATTTACACCAGGAAAAACAGTCTTTCTGTCTACATTAAGATTAAACACTATCTATTTATGGTTTACACAGAGTAAACCATAAAACCAAAGACAAAAACTTCAAAGGATTGTTTAGGCTACATCCCTGGACTGGTACAGAATATCTGCTCCTGCATCAGCCCTTGCAGATGCTTGCCCATCCTCATCTTGAAAGCCCTCAATGACACATTGTCCTGAGTTGGGCTCTTGCCTCCCTATCAGCTACAAAGTTTTTCCTAACATCCAGCCAGAATGTTTTGTCTTCCAAATTAAAGCAGTTTCTCTACATTCCTCCTGGCAGGCATGTAAAACAACTGATCTCTATTCACTTTCTGTTCAAACAACCAGGACTGCTGAACATTTCAAATAAACACACACACTCATCTAAGAAATCTCTCTGATTCATTGTTTCTCTGCTCAATGGGAGGCTGGCCTGTTGCTGGCTGATGAACTGGAGACTTTGCAAGACTTACAATCTAGTCTAATTTGTCAATAAGATTTCAAAGTTAGAAAAAAACCCAAAACAAACCAACAAAAAAACCCAAATCCCAACCTGGCTATCCCACGTCAGGCACTTGCCCTTCTGCTTCCTTGAAATAAAACCTGTAGTGACATAAGGAATGAAATAAATAAGAAATATGATTCTATGATTCTAAAGTCACGCTGTGCTGCAGCTATTCCATCTCAGAATATGCCCCACATTGCACATTTGCTGTGCAAAGCCTGTACAATGCAACCTCGCATCTCCCTGCACCATCTCCTGCATCTCTTTAAGCCTTACTCATCAGGTCATCTCGGGGGTGAAGGTCAATGCTACCATGTAAAAGAAAAAGAGCAGAAGTGGGTGAGCTGGGATGCCGTGGTTTGTTCAAGTCACTGCACAGGGAGGATGGAACAAATGTTTCGAGGCATCTGGTAGAATTTCTTATTCCTTTTGTTGAGCCTTTGAATATGTGCACTGAGGCAGATGATCTGTGAGTAAAAGTGATTCACACTGAACTGGAATTTTATTCCAAAATTCCAACAACCACAAGGAGATTCTGCTTTGTGTTGCATCGTAATTCTCATATTGTAGCCTTCCCTTTCAAACAATTAAGTACGCCTTTTTTAGTGGCTAGATTCTGAAATTATCGGATCCCGCTCTGTGTTCAACCTTATACATCAGAGTGTTAAGTGCCTGACGTACACAGGACTAAGGAATCTCTGGGTTTTCATGCAAATCACTCCACTAGCGTAAGTCTGCTCTTTCTTCCAAGACTGCGGAAGCCATGCTGTGTGTGGATGGCTGCTTCTGCATCCAGCGCTATAGGTGATGGAAGACAGCCAGGCAGAGAACGCCTGTGCCAAGGGACAGCACGTGAATGCTGTTTAAGGTGCTCCAGGCGCTACACTATGGCTCGAGATGAGGCAGTAACTCACTCTTTCCATTCTTTTTACTCAGTCACTGTATACATAGCAATAATTTTTCATTTCTTGATCAGAACTCATTCAGTTGTTTGTAAAGTGGCTACAAACCTGGAATGAATCTGTATTGGGTGTCCATGGCAAGGTGTTGGCAGTGAGGAGCTGAAAGGAGGGTCCCTGTGAGAAGAGGCCAGGGGCTGCCCTGTGCTGGACATGGTCAGCTCCAGCCAGCTCCAATGGACTCACCACAGGACACAGCTGAGCCCATCAGCCAAGCTGGTGGTGCCTCTTGGAAAACATATTTGAGAAAGGGCAAGATGCCACGCTTTCTTTTTTGAGAGAGGAGTGAGGAAAAAAGTGTGAGAAACAGCCTCACAAGCACCAAGGTTAGTGAACAAGGAGGTGTAGGAGGTGCTCCAGGCACTGGAGCAGAGACTCCTCTACAGTCCATGGAGAGATTATGGTGATGCAGCTTGTCCCCCTGCAGCCCATGGAGGACCATGTCAGAGCAGATATCCGCACTGCAGCCCACCAGAGCAGGTTCATATGCTCTGAAGGAAGCTGTTGCCCATGGGGAACCTACGCTTGGGACAGGGGAAAAGTATGAGTAGGAAGGAGATGCAGAGAGGAACTGTTATGGGCTGACCGTAAGTCCCCAGCCCTCTGTGTTACTCAGAGTGGACGAATTAGAGGAGCTAGGAATGAAGGAGTGAAGCTGACCTTGGGAAAAAGCAGAGATGGAGGGAGGGTTGTTTTAATTTTGTCTTTATTTCTCACTATCTAAATCGATTTAAATTAAATTTATTTCTCCCAAGTCAAGTCTGTTTTGCCCATGATGGCAATTGGTGAGTGATCTATCTGTTTTTATCTTGACCCATGAGCTTTCTTGTGTTATGTTCCCTCTCTTCCATGTTGAGGAGGGAGAATGAGAGTGTCTGGGTGGGTGTCTGGCAGCTGGCCAAGGCAAACCCACTACAGAATCATCGGACTCAGTGCTTGTAAAATATTATTTTAAAGTATATTTTAAGCCAGGATAAACTGCAGGAGTCACTATGCCTTTTTGATTTTCAAGACTGGTTAACCAGCATTTGCACATGCTGTTGCATTTTAGATATTTTTTTTTATTTACCATCACTTCTACAACCAGCTTCTGAATTTCAAGGCATTTTATATTTGAAGAGCAGACTGGCGATCTACTGATCTCTAGCAGATTTTTTCCCTCTGATAATATCACAGGTAGGCTTGGTAGCACTACTTATTTGAGGTTTCCCCACATCTCAGATTATAAATTCCTGGTTTCAGTTGCTTATAATATTGCTAATCAGGTTTTGGAATACATGATTTCTATAGTACATGTATACTGAAATATTTTTAGAAAATATAACTAATGTATTTTAGTAATTTCTGAAAATGAAGTAATGAAAAAATGTTATTTTGTCCACCACAAAAATGGAATCGTTCAGAAGCAAGTATCCTGAAAGTGGTTTACTAAGGTTCAAAGACAGGTGGTCCTGCTTTGGCACTACCCCCAGCCTTTCTGAATCCACTCTTCCTTGATGCATTCATTCCCCAACCTCCTATCTAACTTCTAGGGTAAGTAGTATTTCTTATGACTGAATGGAAACCAGGAGCTTTCTGTTCATTTCTTGGCACTTCATCAGAACCATTATCATTTAAAATGATAACTGTATCTCCATTCCCTGCATTTATTTTAAAACAGCTATTTCCTTTTCCCCATCTTTTATCTGACCTGTCAATTATATATGTATCAGGGCTGAAACGCCATCTGTGTGTTTTTGGAATGTTTATTCCACCAAGGCTGTGCCTTAAATTGGCGGTAACTTCTGATGTCATAAAATATAATCTGGAAAATTGATGAAGACCTGAAGTATCTGGATATAAGAAGAGAGTAATATGAAAGGAGGTGCACTGGAGTTTATCTGAGCTGCATCAAGAAATCCATGCAGCTGACATGAAGTGGTAGTTATCACTAGTATGGGTTTATCTCTCTTCTTCCCCTGTAATACTATAGGGATCTGATACAGTAGGGATATCTTTCTGTCTCTCACCACATTGTTAAACCACACCCACTACCCATCAGACCTAAACGCGAGGGTTCCACAACACAGTGTGATATATCTGGTGCCTTTCAAACTGACATTATTAAAAAGAATAGTAACACTGGTAATGTAGTACCTTATACTCCAGATAATCTTTAGGGTGCTGTAACTAAGGAAGATCCAAGAAGAAACTGGGGTTTTTATCAAAGAAAATGTCTTAAGTTGTCAAATGAATGAGGAACTTCATATATTGTGGTTTTCTAGACAAGTGAAAATTCTAATGTTAAACTATAAAAGACTGACAAATATTTGATACGGTACTTTTTTCAGATGAGATCTCTGTGGTTAGTTTCCTCATAACCTACATGAGGACATGGAGCACAGATGGGGCATCTAAAGAAGTCCTAGTCATCATCAGTACTACACATTCTTCTGTAAGCATAGGAGACTATAGCATCACAGCTCAAAACAAAGGTCCTTTGTGGATTAGTTAAATTATATCCTTTGTCAGTTGATGGTAGTGTAAAAATCCAGGCTGTATTTTATGAAATCTAGCTTAAAGTTCAAGCTATCATGTATTTACATGGTACGTGTTTTAGCATGGCCAATACACAACTACAGAGCACCATACTCATTATTCATTTTCCTTGGTACTAGGAGTACTGGATGTCGGAAGGATAAGGCCACCAGAATTAACACACAGGTTTAATCACATCAGTTGTTTCTAACCTTCAACCACACCCAATTTGCATAACATAAGCTTATTTATAAGCTGTTGGACATTACTGTAGGGGTGCAATAATGAAGACAGGCGACTCCAAGTTCTGGTAATTGTTTTCTTCACTTAAGTATTTAGTGCAATTTTTTTCCATGCCATTATGTTTTATTATGGAAGCATACAATTGCTTTTACCAGCTGGTTCCCTGGGCTAAATGTAGCGATTGCTATTTTGTTGGAATGGTGACATTAAATGAGACCATTGTTTAAAATTGTCCTCTTCTCTAGGGCCAGGAGTTCAAAGAAAAGGCAAACAGAAAAGAGCTAGAGAAGTGTTATAAGAATGATCTGAGTTCTGAAAAATGAGCTTTATCATGAGGGCATAATGAATAACAATCTATTTAGCCTCTTGAATAGAAGGTTAAAAGACTAAGATCACAATCAAGTAGTATCTAATTGTGGAAGAATTATGACTCTTCAATGCAGAATAGAGAGATTCAGATTTTAGAGGCTGAAGCTTGATGTACTTGAATACACAAATTTTAAGCAAGGATAACTAGCTGTTGGAACAACCTATTAAGTGATGTGATAGCTCTTCTAATCAAGTTAGAGTGCTTTTTCAGAAGATAGATTATATCTTAGTGTTACAGCCTTGGTGCAGAAATGATTGGTGAAGGTCTTTGGTCTGTGTTGTGCAGCAGAGTCAGACTGGATTATCATAATGGCCTTTACTGTCTGTAGTAATCTATGCATATAAGATTTCATCGTGGGTAAGGGCAGATGTGGGTGGCATAAGCAAGTAACTCCTGCTTCAGAGCCTTTGTGTCAGAGACTTTTCCCTGCATTCTCCCTTACCTCCCATGGGAGCAGTGGGAAAGGTGTTCTTCACATTACAAGTTTAAGAAGAAACAAAGCGATCAAAAAAATTCCCTTTCATAAATGTCTTGGAACATTTCATAAGAGAAGTTAAAAATATGAAAATTGAAACTGTTTAAACTAGTTAGAGAGCAGTGCTGAATGCACAGAAATTAAACAGGCTGTCCTCAGGGAGGCTTCAGTATGTTCCTCGATCCCAGTTCAGCTGCAACTTTCTATAATTCATCTGAGGAGCAATCTTTTAAGTCATCTAAGGTAAGGCAAGAATCTTAACTCACCTACTACATTTCTCAACCCAAAGGAGCAATCACCATGAACCCTCCCTGACTAAAAACCTGACTTAAATGCTTTACACAGGGAGATTCCAACCTATTGCAATGTTCAAAACTTGTAAGGTATTTTTTATCTAACAGAGATGGCCTCTGCAACAGACTTTATTATTAATATGTCATTACTATCTGATAAACAAAATTATGCTTCCAACACTAATTACACTAAATCCATATAAAATAGCAATGAAAACAAGATAAGGGCACATACACATAAAGAAGGTGGACACAAAGAAAAAATATCATGAAGGATTTTTCTTTTAATCTTCTATAGAGATTTGTACTGGTTGACCCCATGGCTATCCAATGATGTAATCTATGAAATTCAGATTTTAATTTCTCTGTCCTCTTTATTAGATAGGAAAATTCTTAGGGTTCACTTTCTGTTGCACATCTCATCCATGTAAATACCCTGAAATGGAAACAAAAGCATAGCCTAGATTTTGAGGTGCAGCTGAATGAGGGTGCCCCAATGCAAAAGGGCTCTGCTTAACGACTGTCAAATTTTCATGAGAATAAACCTATTTATTCATTATTTATCCCCATTCTCTGCAACCTACGGGCTCTCGACTTGAAGATAACTACTGAAGTGAAACCCTCATGTCCAAAGGAAGGAGGTCTGGGATCAGTGGTGAAGCTGAGCAGAGACTCTACTGGAAAGGCAGGTTGGGAAATAGACCTGGCTTTGGGATGAGTTTGTCTGGTATTTTTAAGTCTTTCCAAAGGGAAATGGTTGGTCTTTCTGAGTAGGAGGATATGACCATATTTAACTGTGTCTGTAAAAGATGATCTGTGTCCATTGCTTAGAAAAAGGGTTAGGAATCAAATCAATTGCTTTTGGAAACAAGGATATAAATGCTCTCTGTCGTGTCTTTCTTGGGACCTCTTATGTCAAACAAACAAGTGCAGGAGCCTGCTAAGAGCTAGTTTCACTTAAGCTTTCACATTCATTCACCAAGATGACAGCTCAAAGGAAAAAAAAGTGTATTGTTAGATAAACAAGAAGTGGCTTCTGTACAACAAAATGGCACTAAAGGCTTTCTATTAAGACAGAGGCATGCAAGCATGTACGAAGAGAAGAAATCCAAACGTGTGTAGCACTGATGTTGTGAAAAGAGAGAAAGGGACAGTGCATAAAAAGCCTATTTTCTCCACCTCAGAAAAACGCCACAAAGAAAAAAGAGATTGCAGGAGCTGTTACAAGGGGGCTGCTGCTGGATGAGAGCAGGAGGGATGAAAGGAAGCAGAAGTTTGGTCACAAGGTACTAGGTGAATATTCATAGAATGGTTTAGGTTGGAAAGGACCTTGCAGATCATCTAGTTCCAAACCCCCTGCCATGGGCAGGGACACCTCCCACTAGACCAGGTTGCCCAAGGCCACATCCAGCCTGGCCTTGAACACCTCCAGGGATGGGGCCTCAACAACTCCTCCTGGCAACCTGTTCCAGTGCCTTACCACCCTTAAAGTGAAAAACTTCTTCCTAATGTTTAATCTAAACCTCCCCTCTTTCAGTTTATATCCATTCCCCCTCGTCCTATCACTACATGCCCTAGTAAAAAGTCCTTCCCCAGCTCTCCTGTAGGCCCCCTTTAGGTACTGGGAGGCCGCAATAAGATCTCCCCAGAGCCTTCTCTTCTCCAGGCTGAAATATTCTTTCATATATTTTCTCATCGTCCTTTTACCTCCTCTGTAATTTTCTCATCTGCTAGGAAGTGTCTGCTTTCTATTTTAGGTCTTACCGTAACTATGTAAAGGAGCAATTTTCTTTCTACAAGGTCAGACTTCTCTCACTTCTACGTAGCCAAGGTTTAGACCCCTAATAACAGGCATAAGCCCATTAAACCAGAATTTCATTCATACTACTATCACTCCGAGAAATTTGTTCTGATAATCAAGACTTGGCAAATTATTCAAATGGTCTGAGCACATTTGAGACTGAAACTGGAAGGTTTTATGCAGCAAGGCTGAAAACCTGACGGTCTCTTTCACAAAATGGCCTGAAATCAGGTAGCAGATTATAGGCTTTTGTGAATCATAAGGGAAAATGGGACTGGTCAGAAAGAGACTGAGTGTCTAACTTACCGAAGATGATTAATGAGGTCCTCCCAGTATTGAAAAGCACTAGGTAAAAATCTGTGTGATATTTTTAACATTCATGAAAGACCAAAATCTTAGGAAAGCCAGAGTGCAATTCAAAATCAAACTTTCTCTCAGCTTATGGATTTCTATTACTATCTCATTCCTTTCATTGCATGACTCTAGCAACAAGTAACATGAGGCGATTTCATTCAAATCCCACCTGAAATTTTCAAATAATTCAAAATATTTGGTCTCTTAGGGAAGGTCAGGAAAATATCAAGCAATTTGCCTTCTGCAGTTCTAACAATTTTTAATGTCACCTTTAAAACCTAAGCACTGGGAGAGATGATACAGTTGGATCGCTTGACTTCAGGAGAAAGAAGATATTAAGGGCACCGTAGTTTAAACAGCACTTCACTGCATGGTCAACCATAAAAAGGCACTGAAAGCACCCCTGGGAAGGATAATACTGCTTATGTTTATGTTCTAATGGAATCAAGTGAGGCTTTCAGGCCTCTCTGAAGGATGCTGGCCTTGCTTTCAAAGAATTTAGGGACTGTAATTTGTGATTATTTGCACCAACTTGGTAACATACTTATCCAAACTCTAAGAAATTGCACTTTTGTATTGATTGTGACTTTCTTTTTGTGAAGTCGGACTGACTTTAGTGGTACAAAAACATCATGATGGCAGTAGTTAATTCAATCTTTAAGTTGCAGTGCAGCATTCAGAGAAAGCTTTTAGTCCTCAGGTAACTTGACAAATTTAATTTAGGGTTTCTGGTTTGGGGACGTGTTTTTGTGATTCCTGCTATTCATTTTGTATTATGCTTGCTGCTCCCTGGTATTCTGTGTGGAAGCTGAGAGTTTAAAAGTTTGTTATTTTATGTACAGGCTTTGTAAATCAGAGGGGTCAGTGAAGGGGAGGAAGGTGGACAGAGAAGGAAAAAGAGAGACTAACAAGGGGAATGCTCCCACCAGCTCAGTACAGTGAACAAACAAAACAAGGATGCTTGTTTGGTGACTACGTGAGACCTGGGGCTTGATCCTTTTCCTGTTAAGATCAGTGAAATTTTGGATTAAGTCTGCTGAAGACAGAAATGAAGAGAGAAGTTTCTGTGGCACACTGAACTGAATGGCTGGTGTTACAAAGGGATCTGCCATTAACCCCAGTGCTGGAAGCTACATACCCTTCTGTCCCAATTTTACTGAGAAGCTACAAATCACTACACTGGGCAAAGTGTCGTCTTTCAGTATCCTTTTTCTTTAACAGCTGAACAGATCTGATATCACCCGATAGAAACCTTTTCTACATATATGTATGTAAAACACATGTACTTTGCAAAACATTTTGCCTTACATTTGTGTATTATATGCGTAGTCAGTAATACACTAAATAAGCCCAGGGAAATCAGGTAAACAAGTACCATCTCTCTTTTAGAGGGAAACAGAACCTGAGAAGCAATAAAACATCAGATGATCCACAAATCCAGAAACTGGAATTCCCATTTTGCCTTTGCTGAAACAAAACCGTGTGGGCCAAAACACCCATCTGTCTCGCCCCAATAATTTTTTCAACAATCAAGAAAGCAGTTTAGGAAAAATGTTCATCCAAACTGTCTCATTTTTTACCAGCTCTCACTACCATTGATGTTCATTGATATGGCACTCACAAAAGCTTATCAATCCCAGGGATGACCAGAAATAGTAATGACTAATTTTAAACCTACTCCTCTCCAGGTGAAGTCTAGTTGCTGATACCATGTTTCTGCTATGTGTTGATCCAAGTAGGATTTCTCTGCCAAGACTTTGTGTATGTAATTAATGTTTCCATCTTAACTCAGCATTAGCTTCTGATAGAAGAGTGCACAGAACTCAAAAATTCAGATTTTACCTACTGACAAGGGCACACACTTGCAAATTGATCCACAGCATTGGCCTTTGCAACATAACACAAATCAAGACAAACTTCTGCCTCTCTGCATCAAGTTCCAATCTTTGAAGCCCGAGCCTCTTCTTTCTGCAGTCAGTGTGAAAGCTACCGTGAGCTTCAATGCAGCAAGGGCCAGCTCATGTGCTTATATATCCTATATATCTATGCATACTCTTGTATGGAACATTTCCCACAGGCTTCAGAGAGGAACAAGGACATAGATTGTATTCTGTTGCCTTGATGCCGTTTATCAACAAATCTACTAAAGTCAGTACATTTCCCTCTTTATTATAAAATTCCTTCTGAAACCGATTTAAATCTTCAAAATATTTGTTTTTCATAGCTCTTCCAGCCTCAAGTTTATGATAACATAAACTGCAGTTTGCCAAACAATCTCTGAATCATTTACAGCATGAAATTTTGTGGGTTTTTGCTACTAATACAAGTGCTGAAGGTGTCTAAAACTCAGAGCGACTCAATCAGTGTATTATCTGGGCTAAGCTGGCTTGACATTTGAATGCAGGTTGGTGACCTGAGCCTCCTGGACTCACAGCTCTCCTGTATGGTCATTGACTGACAAAGCTCCTGCAAACACTGGGAGAATTGGAGGATTCACTGAAATAACTGACTTGCGGCAGGGTAAGTAGGGCTACTTGCAGCTGTAAAGGCAGAAACATGTAATAATTACCCTGTTCCTCAGTTCATTCAGCTGGAAAACAGGGGCCATGATGCTTGCCTGCTTCTTAAGGGGCTGTGAGGCTTAATTAATTACAATCTGGCAAAGCGTTTGGGGATTTTTGCTTGAGGGCATTTTGCATACAAGATATGTTTCCTTTTAGTCTTCTGAAATTATTAATTGTGCTATAAAAGCATCAAATGTCATAAGTAGGAGCTGAGCTCCACTGCAAAGTCAACTGGACAGTGCACGCAACCAAAGCCAGTCTGCATCCCAGTAGTTTCACAGCAAGACAAAGAAAATATGTACGGGAGGGAGGAGAGAAAGCCTCACAGAATCTTGCATTTCTATGGGGCTAGAGCAAAGCTAACTAGTTTTAAGCTGGTTTAGTTGCTTTGGATATATAACTTTCCCTGTAAATTAGTAAATTTGGAGGTTGTATTTTTGCCTTCCCATACCTTCTGCACTGAAATCTTTCCATTACCACTTATCCTGGGCTTTGCTCCAAGCTATTGCATGCTGCTTTTTACTTCAGACTTCTTCAGGAATGACAAATGTATAAACATCTTTATTGTCTTGGTCGTTTTGTTAAACTTGAGGTTCTGTCGTGGTTTAACCCCAGCTGGCAGCTAAGAACCACACAGCCACTCACTCCCTCCCTCCCCCCACTAACCCCAGTGGTATGGGGGAGAGAATCGGAAGAATAGAAGTGAGAAAACTTGTGGGTTGAGAAAACTTGTGGGTTGAGACCAATGCCCAGTGTGTTACCGAGCAGCAACATGACACCCAGCCAACTCTCTCCAGTTTATGTGCTGAACACAACCTCATGTGATATGGAATATCCCTTTGGCCAGTTTGGGTTCATGTGGTATAGAATATCCCTTTGGCCAGTTTGGGTCAGCTGTCCTGGCTGTGCCCCCTCCCAGCTTCCTGTGCACCTCCAGCCTTCTCACAGACACGGCATGAGAAGGTGAAAAGTCCTTGACTTAGTGTAAGTACTACTTAGCAACAACTAAAATATCAGTGTGTTATCAACATTATTCTCATACTAAATCCAAACCACAGCACTATACCAGGTTCTAGGAAGAAAATTATTCCAGCCAAAACCAGGACAGATTTTAATATCAAGATTAAATTTTCATTCAGTAGTCTCCTGTCAGGAAAGCCATCACTACAATACCTCCAGAACAACATACTAAATCCTTGTTTATAAATTTGGCATTGACTTCTCATCCTGAGACATGGCTAAAAACTACAGACCTCCTACTTTGTTAATGAATGGCTCTGAAGTCATGAAGCAAACCAACATCACTCAACTATTAATTTTCCCATGACTATAACTAAGAGTTATGGTCCAAATGCCTGGGTTTTGGCTCAGTTTTATTACTAACTTATTAATATAATACTGCATGACTGTGATTAGACAAAATGAAGATTTTAGTCTTCATGATTAGTGAACAGAAGGCACTTGATTTTCATTTCTATTATCACCTTTATATAATTTTATTCTCTGCTGTTAGAGCTGAATATTTCTCATTAATTTTTTCTAATTTTTATTTGATGAGCGCATTTAGCATTTCACCACAGTTGAAGCATCAGGAAATAAACTTCCCCTTCAAAATCAGAGCAGAGGAAACTGTATAAAATGTTTTAAGGATTACTTTTCTTAGGATTGGGTGCTAGTTCCTGTTATGTTTTGCCCATCCTTTTCAAATTGCATCATTTGATGGTTGCAGACTAAAACCCAACAGGCACGGAAGATAACATTGACAACTAGTTTTTAATTTATGGTATATAACATTTTGAAAGATCAACTGAGAAAAGCAGACTTGTTTTCTGCAGATTTAAATTTACTACTCACGTGCCTGTGCCACTGTTACAAATTTTAGTGGATATTTAGGAACTCGAAGACGACTGCAAATCAATGATGTGAACAGACTAGGTGCAACATGTTAAAAAGTCTGGCTGAAAATCCTCAGCTCAGTAAAATCAATCAGAGGTCTATTATTCCATTTCACAGTACCAAGATTTTGGATCTTGGAAATATTACTTTATTCTTAAAAAAACCCAAACATACATATGAAAGGAGATCACAGAAGTGAGAAATAAAGTCTTTTGCAGTCTGCCTGCTGCTTAGTAAGCTAAGGCTGCGTTGATAGCTTCAAATTATTTCTGAAAATAGCAAGGAGGAATCCTTAGAGTAATGTTTAGTCCGTCACTTTGCCACCAGAGCTGCATATTCTTTGTCAAAATTTTCATATATATATCCTGTACCTGATAAGAAACCATAGTGCCTGCAACTAAAGCATGGATTTTTCATCCTCATTTCTGGACATGACAATTAAGCAGGTGGTAAGTGCCAAATACCCTTTATTTTTCATATAAGAAATTTAGAAAACTGTAAAGTCAAGCCTTGTAGAGAGGATTGACACAGAGAAGACTGTATGCTTTTTGTCTTCCTCCCATTGCTATGAAAACATCAGATTGTGTTAAGTGGAAACCCAGGAGATATCTAAACTTACATGCACAGAGATTTACGGGAAACTTGAGGGATGGAAGTGTCAGAATATTATTTCCCGGCAGCAGCAGCATGTAACAATCCCCTGAGTTCATGCAACTTTAGATATGTTTCTCTCACCCCGAAAAAAAAAAATACAAAACTCAAAAAACAAAAGCCAAACCAACCAAAAAAAAAAAAAAACAAACAGAAAAATCAGTCATCCCGGATGGATATCACAGCCTCTTCCAAAAACAAGCTCCTCTCCTTCTCACCAAAAAACTTGCCTGCCTATCTCTGAAGCCATTCTGGTTCTACCAGCCCTCAAAAGTAGCCAAGAAGATCTGAGGGGAAGGAAAGCCATCAAAATGACAAAATAAGGGCTCAGTCATTTTTCTTTGACATCAAGTTGGGCAAATCCAGTGACCTTGGTTTTGTACCAGCTTTACACAGAGGCAAATCAGGTACAAAAGCATTAGACAGGTTAAGTGTGAACACGCAGGTCTGTTTCCTACTTCAGATTTGGGAACTAAGGGCTCACCTTTGACAGATTTAACCGCTTCATCCAGACAGTGCTAGTCTTGTGTACTCCAGCAGAGCCCTCGCTGCCATGGCAAACTAGATTATATCTCAGGGCAAGCTCTGAGACCTGAGTAGACAAAATGCCATTAAAATCAATGAACCTGCATCTATTTACTAAACCTTAATGTAACAAGAGATTATTCTTTACCCATTTAGTGCTACAAAAAATAACCCCAGTGTGAGGGAACTTTGCTGGCTCAGGCCACATTTAATCTAAAGGTAGAGCAGAATCCTGGAAAGCCAATTGATTGCTTCAAAGCAGTAAGAGCTAGTTTATTCAAGCAATCAGTCTTGCAATAAATGTCTTAAATTTTTAAGAGCTTATAATTTAGCACTACTAGGGCCAGAGAAACAAGTATCTCTGATTTCTGTGAGAGGTTCCATGATGTTTCATAGGCAGACCGTCCACTAATGCTTCATAACTGTTAGCAAATGAAATATTGTTTCACATACTGTAGCAAGATGTCTCGAGAAGAGATGCTAAAAACCATGAATTGTGGATCCCAGGACTAGAGCCAGACATCAGCAGAAGGGAAAGTACTGTCACTCTGTGGGGTAGCCAAGTTGTGGTTAAGTCATGGACCTTCCAAGCTCTAGTGAAGAGACTGGAGGGGGTGTGATGGTAGGGAGGAGAGGGACTCAGCCCCGTGCTTGCGGGGGGAAGATGTCAAAGGGCCTGATATAAAAGCCCTTTGATGTAGGGGACTCTCTCTCATACATAAGGCCTCAAGAGATTAGCAGATGAAGGATTTAAAAGCGTATACACCTGAACAGGAATACAAGCAAACACGAGCAGAGCCAACATTGATGGAGGTGACAGACAGAGACTGAAGGGCTGGTCCCCAATCTTCTATGCCACGCACAGAATAACTCCTCTAATCTGCCAAAAAAGAGAGTAGTTCATGCATGCCTGTTTGCATTTGGATTTTGATCCTTCAGTTTTCTTGCACATGTTTTAGAGTCCAGCCACTTCCCTAGAAAGTTTCAGAAATCAGGAGGCAGTTTCCACCCATCCAAATAAATAATTACATGCCATGATTTTTAAGCCAATGGTATGATTCTTATTCTTTGTAAGGGAAAGTATGATATTTTTGAGCTTATGGAGTCTGCAACACTACGAAACCCACTGTATAAAACTCGAGATAGCTACAGCATTTGGCAGGTAAATTGTACATGAAAATACTTTTTGAAGTAAGATTTTGCAAGAAGCATTAATGTTATTCAATTAAATTTTGAAGGAAAAAAAAAAATCAGTCATCCCGGATACTTATCTAACATTGTATCATAACCCATAAAATTCAAATTTGGTTTCAATCGATGCAGTATGAAAATCTAGATAATGTTATTTCTTTTCAAATAGGCCTGATCTGAGCATCTGGACAGCCAATTTATTTTTATGATGTTCTGTGTGATAAAGCAAGAGATTTTAAGGATGCTTTATAGCCATAACATGTTGGCCCACGTATTTCTAATGAGGCATTTTTTCGGTTGCATATTATTGACTACAGAAATGGTGGTTCTCAGATGGGTTGCATGAATCCTGTAACACGCACTGTTGCACGTATGTCTGAGACAGGGTTCAACATCGTGACTTTTTTTTTAAAATCTGTGCTAAAATGATTAATAATAACATATTTGAAGCAATATTTGGTATAGCAATGGGTTGGGGTTTTTTTTGGATAACACTATCTCCTATCAAACTGCAAATCAGACTCTTTTGTGAAAGAATTAGTGAAACGATTTTAGAAGCAATGCCACACCAATATTGCGCAGTTACACACTGTTGTTCTTTCATGGTAACCTCCAGGTACCAGAACAGATGTCACCTGATGTGCTTCAGTTCTGAGGCCAGGTGAATAAACAGCAGCCCTTGGTTCAACTCCGTGCTCTGCCTGTTTTAGAGAAAAGTTGGCTAAATGTTTCCCAGATGAGTGCCCTAATCACTGGGCTGTGGATTTACTCACATTTTTTTTTCTCCCCAGCCAACTTAATTGCTGATTATTGAAATAATGTCATTATTTCATGCAAACCAGGGCATGAGGGTACCCTATCCCAGAAGAAGTGGTAGCCTTCTGACTGAAGTATTCCCAACGGGGATGTGGGTTCACATCCCCCAGGCAGGGGAGGAAACTGAGCAAAGGCTTCATTTCATCCAAAATTATTCAGAGAATTCCACCCACATTGGCAAATATAGGATTCAATAAAATCCTTTCACTCCTTTCTGCTCCATTACTGTGAGGTACTGCGAGAACATCTTTTCTAACTCTCTGGCATCCCACACCTCATGCAAGGGGTTGAGTAATGCCACTCTAGATGAGTGTCATGCAGGCAGAACACCTTTCTTTCCATGCTGATGTTGCCTCTGGCGATAAGATATCATTCATATAGTGTGATGGCTGGCTGGAACGTACAGGTCTATTAAAAAAAAATAAATTTCTAATCAGTGATATATCCATATTAAACATGAAGGGGCCAACTCTGGGTGAATAATAAATTGGTTAATTCTACCCAGGCACTACGCAATGCTGGATATTACACTATTTATTTATTTTTCAGAAATGTAAACATAACAGAAATACATAATTAAATTCAGTCAGTACTTTGAGATATTTGACAGTCTTAAAGTTAGCATATTAAATAAACACTTAATTGCATCCTCATAGACTATTGTAAGCCATTAAATCCCCAAATTACTGTATTAAGCTGTTTCATAGCAGTGTTTCATTGTTGAGGCAAGCAGTACTGCTAGGAAATTTCTGGAGTCACATCTGATGTATTAATGTAAATAAGATGTTACAAAGGTGACCTTATATTGAAACATGTTTACCTGATAGTTTTAGTATCACATTCATGTTCTCTTTTTTTTTCATAGGACTACTCTCAGAAAAATTGTTAGTGTTAATATAAAATATTCCTCCATCTTGCGTAATAAAGCTTCTAATTATACCATACTAAGCCTGTGTAATTACTTCTAGCTGGTATATGTGGTAGTGTATATAGCTTACAGTAATGAAAAATGGCTTTCACGAAAACACTGTTGTTACAAGTGCTGTTTGGGAGATTAAGGTTTTAGTAGTTAATAGGTGGGCATGCTGTTACACAGCAGTACATGCAGAATATCTCCACTCACAACAATAGAGACATTTAGCTGGAAAACTATTTATACCAGAAAATTGATTAGGTTGCGCAGGTAAATAAAACTATTTTCCAACATTCTGATGGTACAGCTGGTACCACCAGAATTTACAGACCCCTCTCAACTGAATGCTTCTTTAATCACACTTTAAACAGATAAAATAAGGCAGAGAATTACAACTACCAAAAATCAGTAAACCAACAGCTAAGATTAAAATTAATACCATATCCATCTTTCTCTATTCAGCTAATACAGCACACTTCTGAAAAATAATCTTCTTCTACCCCTCAGCATCTCTACCAGCACAGGGAATTATTTAAAAAAAAAAAAAAAAAAATCACTATTTTTTAGTATTCAGGGTTCATTCCTTAAGTCCAGCTTGACCATATATCTACAGATGGTATCTAGTTGATAGTTGCTCTGTTAAAGTCAGTCTGACTTGAACACAATGAGTAGTAGCAGTCATCCTGACTTTTAACTGTGCTATGTAAGGTCTCTCCCTCAGTTGAGTAAAGGTAAGGGACAGCTTTCAAAAACATTAAATTGTATATAACAAGCGATCCCCTCAGTCAAAGTAGTCTTGCTGAGGTTGCAGAATAAATACTTGAAAACAAGGAAGTCACAATTCTTTTCTGGTTTGTGCCTACATCACGTACCAGATAGGATTGGGGCTGCATGGAGAAAATATACCATCATGCAACCCCATCCAATACCACAGTATATCCATAGTTCAGGAAAAATTCAAGTGGCATGAGCAACTTTTATGCTTGCTATTTTATTATAATTTCCTAGGCTTTCTTTTAAAGGAGAAGACATAAAAAAAATTGCCTTTTTTTTTTTTTTTTTTACTTAGAAAAGTGTCAGCTGAGACAGCTGTCATTTCAGCCAGAGAACCAACTGCATTAACTAGGAGGCTGTCAATGGGAGGACAGAACTGGCCCCAGGGTAAAGAGAGACTTTACTCATTGCCCCTTTTCAGGTCTGCATAAAATTTTGGGAAGGCTATG
Source organism: Charadrius vociferus (assembly GCF_000708025.1). Lineage (NCBI taxonomy): Eukaryota > Metazoa > Chordata > Aves > Charadriiformes > Charadriidae > Charadrius > Charadrius vociferus. Next base: position 1,379,561 of record NW_009649619.1, read on the forward strand.
AAAGAAAGTGGAATAGGTTGTTTGGCCTGGAGACTTTTAGGGGCATTTCTTGTCCACAAAGGGGTCTCAGAGGGTTGTGAACCACTCAAGTACATGCTTTGAATAACATTCGATACTGTAGCAAAAGCTGAACACCTGTAACCTGAGCATATTCTTGTAAATATTAAATACTCATTATTAGCATAAGAGGTATGAGTATTTTGCAAAGAGAAGGCTGAAAGAATACTGTATAAAAAAGTTCTGGCTAACCCAATATAGATTGGGAGCGTCTTTAATAAAAGAGTACATGGCTATAGAGGTATCCTTTCCAGATTATTGCATGGCAATCCTCAGAAGGAATCTTATGCTCTGGATATTGCCATACTCAAAACCACAAACTGGGTCACCGCACATGATACAAAGAAGTTCTGAATCTTCTATATGCTCAGTAATCATTGCCAAAGCAAAAGCTGTCATAAAATAAAGCCATGGTTTATTCCAAATGAAACCAAGTACATTTAAAATAAAGCTCAGTGACACCTTTCCTCCATCACCGTTAGCCAGCACCTTAAAATTGCCTAAATGTGAAAATTGCATATGATATATAGAAAAGCTGCACATTATCCTGCTTTTCTCTTAACCTTTAACGGGCACTCATGCAATAAAAAGTAAAAATGCTGCCAGTTCTTTCTCTTTTAATTCCTTCTAAAAGAATGCTTTAAGAATTACATTGTTTTGCAACATATTTAGATGTATTAATGCATTGCTCTCATAGTGAGATCTAGAGTCGATATTAATACAAGCTCCAAAAGATCTGCTTCTCTGTCTAGTATTTCAACTATTCATGAACATCTTTGGAGTACTTTGAATGAAAAATAAAAGCATCTAAGTGACATTTACATCATGTTGAAATCCTACAGCTTCTTTGCTGTAGGAGTAATAAATTAAATATAAAAAAGAGAAATCTGATTAAGATCCTGTTGTAGTTTGTTGTTTATGAAGGTTAACAAACTCACTGTGTAAGAGATGAGAAACAGAGATTACCAGAACTGTTCTTCTCTCACTAAAGTTAAAAAAAAAAAAAAAAAAAAAGAGCACACTTCCACAGGAGCTCAGTCAATTTGTGGCAAGCAAACGTCATCTGTTTGAAACATGATTTATATGGTCTTACTACACAAAAGCAGGACCTGTCAGCTCAGTAGTCAATTAGACACTTCTTCCCTTCCCCCATTAAGAAAAGATAATTCAAAAATATGAACATCCAGTTCAAATACAGTCCAAATCAACATAACCAATATGCAAGAAGCTTGACCATACTGGAGCGCTGTGAGCAAGATGCGAGACTGCTGTTCTTCATGAGGGTGACATGGCATTGGCATGTCCCAGTACCTTCATCCAAGCATTCCTACTGCTGGTTTTGCAGCACTCGCTGCTTCAATTACCTGTGTTATGAGGCTCCCACTCTATGAGTGGGTGGACTTCAACGTTCAGGAGAAAAAGTCGTGCATGTTCAGAAAGTTTTAATGTTCCCAGTGAGCCCTTCCTGTGAGAAAATGCGTAGTATTTAAATATCAGACAGTAATAGTAGGGAGATGTTCCCATGTGCAAAATGCCATGAGAAGTCAAGATCTATTTTGGAGTAAAGAAATTATGGGTTGTCTTCACCAGGCAGACAAAGACAAATTCTAACAGCTCCACTAAGACCAAAATATACGTAAGAAATTAAAACTATATTGTCTTGGAAAGTAACTCGGCACTGAGAATTTTGAAAAGGCTTCGCCACTCAGACAATGCTGAGTGGATCAGGTTTGGAGAAAGAGTTAAGTTAATGCAAAACTAAATAAGGAAACAGAGCAAGTCTCAGTTGAGAAAAAAACGTAAATGGCATCACATTTTCCAAATTTTTACATTTAATAGTCAGGGCAGAATTTGGCGCTGGTGTTAAAGCTACCTGGATGTAAATGAGGGACAACATAGCTTTGCAGCATTTTTCTATGCTTTTATTTTGAGGGGAAAAAAAGCTCACTTTGAATGCAGTTTCACAGTTAGTCTTTTCTGTCAACACAGCTGGTCAAAAATAGATGCAATACGCTACACAAATATTTTCAGACTAAGTCTCTTTCCAGCTTACTGCTTAGCAATTACTTGTATGTCCTCCACCATACAGATGCTGATTTGCACTAAATTTTTTTTTTTTTTTTCTTTTGGGGGGGGCGGGTGTTAATGAGTCTAAATGTATATCAAGAGCAAGAAAATGTTGCTCAACCCACCCTCTGAGGACAGCAGATTATTGCCCTAATAATTCCCTCAAACAGTAAGTAGTTAATCTTTCTTGCCTGATTATTTCTGAAGTTCATATATTTCTCAAAGACCCAAATTAAGAATAACTGGTACATTTAGGCTGAGTATCAAACCCCAAAATAATTAGTTGTATAAACAGAATAGCTCAGCTTTATTGTCTGAAGTAGAGCAATGAACAAATGAAATATATTTCCTGTCATAAAAAAGAACCTTTCAGATTACAGTGCTGTTTTGTGAACAGACAATGAGGGATTGAACAAGTCAGTACAATTATTTACATGTCAGTGTTTTGACTTTTAACTTCAATATTAAAACAAGAATGTGTATATTTCATCTGTGTTTAAAATGATTTCTTGTGAGGTTTTGATGATTCTAAATGCAAATTTTAAGCCAATCACAATATGTGGCAGTTAGACGATTAAGCAAAATTATTATGGTACAGATTGATATAGGATACAACACATTCCTTGTCGTAAGCTTTAACACTTTCTGTGTGCTTGTCACTTCCCAGGATTCACAAAATTCTCACATCTGTTAATCACTGAGTTTCATGCAAGTGGGAATACATAGTGCAAGGAGCACTGGTGAGTCCTCCAGCTTGCCCTGCCTGCTACGCTCATGCAGAATGAATCGGTAGATTTTTCAAAAGCACGCAGCGACTTCAGCACAAGAGAGCCAGGTCACACACTGAAGTTATGAATAGCCCACCCCAGAATCGTTTTCACCGCACTGAGGCAACTTGTTAAAAAGCCAATAATGGAGGTAATACACGATCAATATTCAATTCGAAAGCCTTGCTACTGCAATTCTTATAGACATGGACAAATATTCTTTGACAATCTCTGAGCTACATGCTATGATGTTCTTTGGTTTGAAACCCCCTCTTTTTCATCTTGAAAGTATCTTAAAACTTCACTAGCAGCATGATAGATATTTTGTCCATGTGCTTAGGATCTGATTATACCCCCACCAGTTAACATGAGCACTTTGGATAAACATACATGACATGCTCTGCTACAACAATTTTGAGGGCTGGTCTTGAGCATGGAAGTACTTTTTACAATATCAGAACTGTCAGATAATTTTGGTGGATGTTCACAGGAATATGAGAAAATTATTGGAATGAGTCCAGCTGAAACAAATAAATACAAGATTCTTTAGATGTGGAGCTCCAAATTCAGTTCCAAGACTGAGATGTTTCTGAAACATGTGCACACACCCACTCACACTTAAAGCGATGTTAATAAGCACCTCTATCCAAGCTGACAGCAGCCAAACAGTCTCAATTGCAAGCCACCCCCAATTACATTAACAGAAACATGAGTAATCCATACCAAGGAATGCATATGAGTCAGTAATGATGTGAAATTATACAGTGGCTCCCTAAAATAGTGACCTGTAGTTCATGAACTAAGTTTGCTATATCCATTATCATTTTATTTTAAATCCGCAGTTCTGTTATAGTTTAACCTTGTCAGCCAAGACAGTGCATGACTGACTATCTCAGTGCTACAAAAGCCAAAGCCGGCAGATCTCTATTTTTGCCCAGAGGACTGAATCTTACACCACATTAAAAATTTTTAACTACTTGGGAATCACAGATTACACCAACATGTAAACAGCTGAAAACAATGCCTTCTCTTGTGTAATTGTCACTCACATGAATTGATTTTACTGCCTCCCGGGTAGGTCAGGATTACTGTCATACATAAACACCATTAACCATAGATAAGTCTGAAGACAAGTGAGGTGGAGATATCTAATGAACAATTTCATATTTTGAGAATACTCTTGAGTCAATGTCGCCCTGCTACAACATGCCCTGCTAGAGTTGGAATCATGTCATCCAATCACAGAATCACAGAATCTTCAGAGTTGGAAGGGACCTCTGGAGATCATCTAGCCCAACTCCCCTGCTAAAGCAGGATTGCCCAGAGCACATTACTCAGGACTGCATCCAGGCGGGGTTTGAAAATCTCCAGAGAAGGAGACTCCACAACCTCCCTGGGCAGCCTGTGCCAGTGCTCTGTCACCCTAACTGTAAAGAAGTTTTTTCTGTGTGTAATCCCTTATATAAATTCATCAAATTCCATTTTAATGTATCAAGGATTTTTACTTTGCTGCTGGGGGGTGGCTTTTGCCGCAGGCAGCAGAGTGGCCTGTGCTGGTATGGGCCAGCGAGTGGCTTTTGCTGCAGGTGGTGGGGTGGGTTGTGCTGCAGGCTGCGGAGGGGCTTGTGCCGGTACGGGCTGCGGATGGGCTTGAGGGGTTTGAGTGGCAGCAGTGTATGTCATATAATACCTACTCCTGAACTAATTCTTAATAAGAAACCGCCCCTGCAACACATGCAGGAAAACCGACAAAGTCATGATTTTAAGAAAGTAACATTCATTTTAGAAACAGCCCAAAAGATTTCCACCCCCCAGCTCTGATGGTGTCACTCTGGCATAAGCATTAAAGGGTGAAGTAAACTTTCCCCAGGTAAAATCAAATGTATAATTAGTAATAGAATCCATTGTGTGATGCCTGAGATACGCAGGTAGAACCATTGTCCAAATAATCATATTATACACCTGTATTCCAAACCACACCAAAATAGCACATTTAAACCACCACATACAACACAAAGAGCAAATAAACCATGCAACACATTCTGCATGTTAAGCAGCATTGCGTCAATTAACTTCAAACAAAGCTCTCTAAAGGCATGATATAAAATTTTGCTTAAGAACGACATGATGTGAGCTGTCTGTTTTAATCTCTGAGCAAGATGGAATTCAAACTATTCAGGCAATCTATCCGAGCCCTGGTAGAGCCCCACTCAAGCCCCACGTTGGGTGCCAATAAATCTGTTGTGGTTTGGGCCGGACTGGCCACTGAGACCAACGACAGATGGTCTCCCCCACTCTCTCTCTCCAAGGAGAGGAGGGAGAGAGAGAAAGAGACTTATGACTTTAGAAGGAACTAAACTACTTTAATGAAATACTAATAATATTTTTTAAAAGGAAATTATGAAATATACACAATTTATACAAAACCAGTATTGAGCTCCCAGGATGACGATCACGTCACCATCTGGCACTGGGAAAGTCCCGGACTGGACTCAGCAATGGATGGGAACTGGATTCCAGATCTGGATTCAGGAACCCGCGGATTGGGATCAAAGGCAGACAGACAGAGTCCTCCTCAGATGTCAGCCATTGAAGAAAGAGGGCTGACCCTTTGATCCTTCAGCTTTTATACTGAGCATGAGGCAGATGGGACAGAATACCCTGTCAGTCAGTTTTGGGTCACCTGTCCTGTCCGCTCCTCCCCACAGGTGGGATCCCACTAGGCTTTTCCGCTTCCGACCCTCCAATGGGGCAAATAAAGCTATCTGGCCTTGGGTGTTATAGAAATAAGTATAAGCAAGAGCCTCTCTGCATACCGTTCCTTGGCATCAACTGTAAACATAGGTCTTATCGCTCTGAGACCGAACAGTATCTCCACAATATGCTGTTAATTTCAAAGAGTTTCAGAGAGTTCAGTTAGTTAGAAGAGGCTTAGCTGCAAAGTAAAATTACTGAACAGAAAATTGGTTCTGTTTTACCTCAAACCAGGACAACTGCAAAGACTGAAAGAAACTTCTCTTTATATTGATGGGAGTTTTGTATTCATTTGTTCTAGAAATAACATCTGAAAATACACACAGGTCTTCTCCATGCCCATTATTGCAAACAAGTGCCCGATTTCTTTGTAGGATTCATTCCTCAGAGTGTGACCTAGAATTCTGATTTTCTTGTCAGTGTTCCAGTTCTCACAGCTGTCTGGTTTTTTTTTCCGTACTGTATTTCAATTCTATACCAGTTGATAAAGCCTCTATTTTTGTTACCAGAATATTTTGTTAACACACACATACTAGAAGTTCAGTGAAAATACCAAATAAGGTCTTTCAGATTTCATCCATCCTCCCATGTAACTGTCATTTCCCTCTTCAGCCTGTTTCTTCCTCAATTCAATGTTTGCCCCATTCCTCACCTGTCCAAAATATCTACTAAATGATTCTAAAATTGTTGGTGTACTTGATTTTATATAATCATGTCAAATAAACAGCAAATAGGAATAAACAGCACATTTGTAACATCTGCAGTAGAAAATGAGTTAGGACAAATTGCAAGCAGTACTAAGACTGGAGAAATGCAACGACCAAGATCTTGTATTCAGTTCACAGGCAAACATCCCATGAATGAACAGATGTACAATACTGGAAGGGGAGTTGCTGTGAAACTCTGAATATTAAAATATCACCACGAAAGTTGTCGAGGACTTCAATCAATTCCCAGTCATTTCATGTGCCTACACACAGGCACCCCCATATACAAAGAAAGTGATGAAAGATTTTGGGCATTTGGAGGAGAAAAAAAAACAGATTCAGAACTATATATAGTGGTTATGGGTAGCACTAGGATTTATGGCATCACTCAGACGGTTCTCCATAAAATATGCTGGTTTGCTCATATTGCATGTAAACCACAAATCACTGCTCCCCACTGATAAACTTGCTTCTGAGATGGGCTTTAAACAGTGACTGGCTTAGAAGCACACTCTGGCTTGTCCTAAACCCTTCATCCTTTAAAGCTGCTGGACTTCATCCTGCTTTGTTGACCTGCACTGTAAGAAGAAAAAGCAGCAACTTTGGTTTATGCAGTGGTTGCTGCAAAATGACTAACCAAGATTCCAGGTTGTGTAAACTCATATATAGAGTGCCTTCAAAAAAAGCCTGCCATATTAAGAGATGGCTTACCGGACTATTTCTGAAATAATTTACAATTTTCCTATTGCAGCTTCCATTCCAGTATCTGAAGTTCTGCCTCTGAAAATATTCTGAAGTGAAGGAAAAGCTGGCAAAGCAAATACTCCCAAACTCATCTCAATATTTTATATTCTATAGACGGAAAGCTAAAATTTATCTCTTTTGAAATATGTGAAAAAGACACTTAATTTTGCCAAGCAGTGATTCAATTCAATTCCTTTATAGATATGGTACATTTATACCTTTTTTATTACTAGTAATTATAATATATTACCATTCCTCTCAACAAAAAGATCATTACTTTATTATAGCAATGCGTAGCATATGACTGGAGGAAAGTTTTTTATTAAGAGGATTTCTAACATGTGACTTAATCGACCTATTTTCTTAATGAAATTAAAATGCCAGTCATTTCATCCCAGGCCAACAAGTAATTTTGTGTGAATTGAAATGAGAAGTTTCAGTTTATTTTTTCATTAATGGTGCTTAATTTTTAATTAAAACTTAGGCCAACTGTAATACAACAATGCCCTATCATGTGAAAACTCACGTCTAGTTTTAAAGGTATCAATATAAAATATGAAGGATTTTGATACTTCCTCCCATTTCGTTCCCTCCCCTTCCCCCCCAATATTAAATTAACTCTGAAAAGAGTCTACAAATGCTTTGGGTACAAGTGGCATTGATTTTTGGGGGCAAACCTACTGTAAACTCTAAGAAAAGGAAAAAAAAACACGTACTTCTAGCCTACAGGTTTAATTAAGTTTTTAGGTGCTGTTGCAGAAGACATTGTGGAAATAGAAAAAGGACAAGTTCTCCCTTGAAAAGTAACAGTTTAGGGCTTCGATCCCGCAAAGTTTAATTGCAATTGATTGTATACTTTTTGTTGGGGTTACTTAAACTCTGTGAAGGCCCAGCACTACAAGGCTTTCCCAGATGCACAAGCTGTCATAGGTATTTTGCTCAGTGCAGGTAGACACCTAAATTATTTTCCTTTCAGTGTAACGATGCATCTGAACTAGCCAGGCACCTACTCTGTGCCTGAATGCCTTTGCAAGACTCAGCCAAAACCCTTCTAGAATGAAGAATTAGGTTTACGATAGGAGAGAGTAGTTGCAGTAGTTACTGAGATGTAGGACTGGGAAAAATAAAAACAAGATAGAATAAAATTTTGAAAATGGAAATCTGATTTGAGAGGAATCCTGAGTATCCAAATACACCTGAACTGGCACCAAATATCTCACTTGTTGTCCATTACATCCTGATTAGGACTGATCATCAGCTCTTCTAATTGCTTGCAATGTGAGCTGTATGTGCCCTGCGCTTTTCAGTATCAAAACTTCAGTGTACTGTACTGGCTATCAAATGCTTAAAAACAGCACACGTTCTTCAGGTTAGGAGTCAGCCAAGCTAGCATCATTTTGGTATTACCCAGAACAGGACACCATGGGAAAACAGAGGTACCCAGAAAAAAGAAAAAAAAAAAAAAAAAAAAAAGAGATAAGTCTTCAGATATTGAGCATGTCTAAACAACACTGACATCAGCCTTTTTGCTCATATTCATAGTACGTTTCGTCTTCTGAATTCAATGCCCATCAGAAAGCTTTCATTGGGAAATAAATGTTTTCCCCGTTTTTTACTCCTTTCTTCAGGAGAACATCATAGATTTCCCCAAGCTATAAACAGAGGATGCCTTTCTGATGATTCTGTTTTCATCAAAACCAGAGGGTTTTTTGACTATTCCTGGGCTTCCTCCTCCTGTCTGAGCACAGAGGAATTCTAGCTTGCTCACAGCGTTGGAGGTTCCCCCATTCTTGATTCTGGTCCTCACTCTGGTCCTCAGAAGTGAAAGAGGAAGGAAAAGTGGTGTCACCTCCTCATTGTGCTTCCTCTGGTTTTGGACCAGCTCTACTCCTGTCTAGACTAGCCTCTGCTCAAAAAAAAAGGGTTGGCTGTAAAAGCCAGCCTTCCTCCTGACACAAGTCTACATGCACCACCTGAAATCAGAGTGTGATGCATTATGACACACTACTTCCTCACCCAGTTTCTACACAGCACTGCCTACGTCACCAAATTTTAATGGAATGGGGAAAAAGATCTCAAAGTAACTTACAACCTCCTTGAAAATCAAGGGCCAGACAGGAGAAAGAGCCCATGGGAAGAATCAGGGCACTGTAAGGGGAACTGTAAGGATATTTCTACCTTTTCTGATGAGGTACTAGAAAAAATGGAAGAAGGGAGATTGGATTCATCTTTTTCTTTGATCAGATTTAGATCATTGTTCCTTCTTTTGTTTTCTGGTACACCCTTCCCTGCTCGAGCCTTCTACATATCATGAACCAAGATCTCAACCAGAATAAATCTTGTTTTGAGAGCAGCAAAAATAACGTCTGGCAAAACAGCTGTCAAGTCACAAAGGATTTGCCCAAGCAAAGGGCTGGACTCTTGCAATATGAGCAATATGAGCACAGCAGAGGTCAAAATATCCTGACAACCTTTCTTTCTCTCACTTTTAAAAAGGCCTGTAAACTGTGTGAGGGTTTTGCTATCAAAGGTCGATGCAATGGCCTGTGAATACTCATGTGAATCTTGCACAGAAAAAGCACAGTGTGGTTGAGGCAAACCTGACCTGACCTGAACTCAGGAGCTGTAATTGCTAAAACAGGCCAGAACACATAAAATTTTTAATCGACTCCCAATGGCTTATTGAAAGCACCATCTCTGACCTGACAACATTGTGGTTAAGGAGGTAATCCTGTATAGTCTGCTGCAGCTCTTGGGACCATCTCAAGTAAATGTGGAAATTCATCCTGTTATACAGACCTGTCTCTTTAGAAAATCATCCTTGTAAAATAATTCTTTGTCAAAATGTTGCCTTTAGTGGATCTACTGAGCAGAAAGCGTTATTAAAATTCACAAGTTAAAAAAAAAAAAAAAAAAAGAAAAGAAAGAAAGTGGAAGTAACACAGGAGCATACCAGTAGCAAAGTGAAAGAAACTTTAGGAGCGTATTCTCAGCTGTGCTCACCAGGGTAACTATATTGATTTACTGGCGTCTTGTTCTGTGTGAGGTCCCATATGGACACGGTGGAGGAAAGTATCCCTGCCCAGAGCAGCCAGTAGTTTTAAAAGGCAAAAAAACAGCAAAGATGAGGAGAGGGGAAGTTGACTGCCCTCCTTTTATAGCAACTGAGAAGTTTACTAGCAGAGGGTATCAAAAGGACCTGCAGCAAAGTCAGAAGCTGAATCCTGATCCTGAAGCTGGATCCTTCTAGCAAGCAATGACAATATGAGCAAGGGTGAAAAACTGCTTTTTTCATTCTAGAAGTTGTAAGAAAAGAATAAAAGCACTCAAAGCCTAAAAAATCCCTTTGACTGCTATGAAAAGGGAAGGAAGGAATTTGTTATGCCTCAGAAGGTATTAAAATTCAACAAAAATACGTGCAAAAAAGTTCAGTGTCCCATTAGCAGAATAAACACGAGGTCATGGAGTTAAATGGAAAGGCAGGTCAGGCGACGATAAAAAAACAGAATAGGTGGTAATGGCTTAGCTAGTGACCTCTATAAATATCTTTGTCAAGGAAAAGAACTCGGAGAGAAAGGACACAGCCACAGCAGCACTTCCAGAGAGCAGGTAAAGAATGCCTGGAGAAAAATGCTTGCTTTCCCACTTCTTAATGTCGGAGCCTATAGCTTGGATAGGTGAGCAGACAGAGCAAAGACTCAAGTGTGTGACATTGCTGGAGACATGGCTCAGTCAAAGAATCCAAGAAAAAATACCTCTCTACTTTCAAGAGCGCTGTAAAAAGCAGAGAAAAGGGTATTAATTAGCTTGTGCTAGTTGGGGGATCTAGTGCAGCCACCAGCACCCAACTTTTTGAACTTATTTATACGGAAATACTCCACACTTGCATTCAAAAAGCAATTCCGTATTTGATTCTCATCAGTTCTTCAACAATCTAGTCACAGACCTTAACAAAAAGGCGCATCTTAGCTTAGGTAATTTGTTCCAAGAGTAACCATAGTCCTTCATTATGTGATGACTGCTGGTGAATTTATACAGGTTTAAATCGTGTTATGCAGAGCAACAGATTCTACCAGCATCTAAATACAATATTTTAAGGTGATCTCAGGTCTACTTAGAGAACACTGCAGCTTTGACTGCAATTTATAGATATAATAAGCCAAAGAAAATGCTTCCAAAGGAGTATTAAGCCCACTGCATTTTCAAAAGCATGGAGATGCACAAAGATGCAGTTTGGGTCCTGTTGGCAGCTTTTGGCGCTAATGCAGCTGAAGTGCCCAGTAATTTATTTTATTTTTTTTTTTTTTACACTCTAGGCTGCAAAGTGCCAAGGTCAACTGTGACAAACTAATGAGAATGTGCATTCAATGAGGGAAGATGAGCAGTTTTGCGTCCCACATATCAGACAGCTTGTAGCCCTTCCCAGGAATGGTGGGGCATATCACAAAGCTTCATTTCCCTAACACATAGAGATGGATTTCATTGGGTAGATGTGTGGAAGCGTCCTGCGTTAAGGAAGGCCAGCTGAAAACTTTCCGTTAAAATCCAGCTTCCATGCTGTGTTTATTTTGATGAAGGGTCTACTGTGTTATTCTGATGATTGCCTTTAAGGAAAGAGGAAATAATTACTAACGATGCTGGATTCCTGAGAGGTACAGGTAACCTGACCAACTGCAGACTCCCACAGACAAGTGGAAGCCCTGAGAAGCCTCAGAGGTCATCTCACATACTACAGACCTCATTAAACTGAGGGAGGTTTAGGTCACAATGTGGTCTCATCTTTGACTCAGCAAGTGAAGGCTGGCTACTCCTCAGAGACATCAACTTCTGGTTTAATCAAGCACTATCTGGCTTATCCATTTTTCCAGAGCACAGAATTTCTCAGGAAGTCTTTCAGAATAGTGTTGCTTCTACACGCACACATACAACTCAAAGATCCTCCTCAGGTCCCAAATTTTCCAGCCAGAAAAAACTCATTTGATCATCTCAAAAACATTTCTCATTATATTCCTG
>NW_009649619.1:1391695-1446548 GCF_000708025.1 Charadrius vociferus
AAAGCACAGGTGATCTTTTGCAGCCCCTGGTCCCTTATCTAGTCCCCTCCTTTTACTCCCAGGTAGCCCTTCACCAGGCTAACTTCTCACAGGTGCTGCCCACCAGCTGTGAACGGGCTGGCTCTCACTGATGATAGATGTGCACCTGGCAGCCTGGCCTGTGTCCTGGAACCTTGGTTGACAGAAGGCTTTTAGCTCTGCTCAGAAGGCCCCTTTTTGATTTTTATTTTATATAAATACAAATGACCACAGCACGGTCTAACTACCGAATAGCGACACAGAAGTTCTTCCAAAGGGCTATTGCAAATCATCAAATAAATTAAGAGGTACCAATTGTGCAAAACAAACATGAAAGATCAAGCCGCTGTAGCAATGGATAGTCTAAAGATTTTGGATGTTTTTACATTGTCCAGCATCTAATAAAGAAGGTCAAGCGGGAAAAAAGAACACATGTGCAAAGTTTCAGATTTTCCAGTTGCAAACCCACGAGACCAACCTAGCGAGATCTCATTAACATCAACTGATTTTTAATATGTAGTTATTTTAAAAGGCTCTTCTCGTACTACATAAAGCTTTTCTTCAGATATAAGCAGTCTCTGGAACCAGATACTGCATATTTTGCCATTTAACTCACTGGTGCAACTATTTCATGTTCACAGCCCTTGGAGAGGCTCCCTGGCACAGGGTAAGGGTAGGAAATATTGTGATAAGAAAAATCAAGTGACAGTGCACTTCCCCTATAAGATTTGCTTAGGGAAAACTTGTAATACTCAAAGAAACCTTTTTATTGTTATTTATCTTTAATCTAGTGACTTTCTTATTACTAAAGTGTATACCTTGTAGAGAAAGCGTTGCACTCACTGACGTTCTTTGCTTTAATTAAGAGTCTGTAAGAAACAGACATTCAAAAGGCCACATCTTTGTGCCTTGTGTTCTACGTTGTCTTTGGAAAGCATGGACACAGCAACCAGAACCACCAAAGGTCACTAGTAGTGATGGCAAAAAACTTCTGTTCACACACATCATCCCTTAGCCTGCAGCTGACTCTTCTCAAGGAGTCAAGGCATCATGACCACCGAAGCACTGCCCTCCAAGTGCCTTCAGCAGGGAATCTCTAACATGGAGCAACTTATTTAACATCACTCTGTAGCACTGGAGAAATTCATTAATCCTGTCCTCCCAAATAAAACTGATATTTGAGAGGTGACAGATGTCAGAGGCATATTTGCATGAGAGGCATAAAGTTTAGCACCTCTTAGAAAATACAAAACATCACCAACAAGCTTTCACATGAAATTCTTTTGTATTTGGCCTACCAATTTCATCTTATTTATTAAAATCTTTGGCTGCTACCAAAAGCTTTCCCTGCTTTTTCTCTGTAACATAAACATTAACACGTTTGCATTTCCCTTTACAGGATTTTCTCCAATGAGAAAATCTTAATGAGCTGTTTTCTGAGCCAATGCATAGATTTCAGCTCAAGAATTATATCCTGCTTCAAAACGGAATACAATTCTCTGCTGAAACTATATCGGGTAGTTCAGTAAGCCCACATAAAACTATAATTCAATTAAGAGAATTATATACTAATGTTGAGGGTTTTCTCCAGAAACTTAGAATCTTTACACTTTTCTAACTTGTTTTTAATTGAAGACTACATGCTGAAAAACAATTCAGCAGTACAGTGCACCCAACTGATCAAATAGTAATGTTCATTTCCCTTTATAAAGTAGGACATAAAAGAAAGAAAAATTCCTTCTATACCTTGAAATCTTCCTCCTCAGGCTTTGCCCTTGTCTGCGATCTCCTTTTTTGGAACTTTGAAAGACCACATATATTTAAACTTTTTTTTTTCCCCAAAGTCAACTACATCTAAAATGTTTTTAATGCCTTTACAAAATGGTGTTCCCCAAATTAAACCTGAATGGCCATTCCACCCACACTCCTGTCACTTCTTTCCCTTCAACCTTGCAGAAACTTCAAAACCATCAGGACTCAAACCCTTTAGAAATTCCAGATGTACTTTCTTATGCACTTTGTGGGATAAATTCATAGTACTACTATGTTAGTACACTACTTCATTTTGACTTGTATCCTAAATATCTTTCCTTCTTCTTTGATGAGATTTAAAACACCTTTGCCTCATTGCTGAAGGGTCAGAATATCACATACAGCCAAGCCAACAGGATCTAGTCTTGTTCCAGTCCCACATCGTGTTGGCATTGCCTGTGCTTTGCATATTTTTTTCTCAGTCTCTCCATTTCCACAATGCCAAGGCTGCTTGACACACACAAGATCTTCCCAGAGAAGAGGAAATGAGGACAACTTTTTTCAGAGTCTATTCCAACTAATTCATTTGCTGGTCATGTTCCTCACAGGACATAACACTCTTCCCATCACAGGACAAATCAGGGACATACTGGTCTCTAGTCTGTGGTAACACTGAAGATTGTGTAAAGTGTTTTGGGTTTTTTTTTTCTAATCACTTGGTCTTTTACCTCAAAAAACCTACTTCTCCTGATTGGTATGTCAAAAGCCAGTCCCTCCAATGCCTTCTACTGTAGGAAGTCTTCCTGCAAAGTCCTTGAAGGTATGTAACATTCAGAGGTTGATTGTCATGAAAATTATGGGCGCTCAGTACCTTTCAGCATTTGACCTTTTATTGGGAAGGTCAGGATTTTTTGCTATCAGCAGAAGGGCCTAAACTTTTAATGTAAGTGAATGCCAGGAAACTGTTATTCTTTTTCTACTCCTAGAGTTGCTATGGTTAGAGCTTTCTTCAAAAGTTAAGTGCCTAAAAGTTTGTAGGCAAAAACCTAGTATGTCTTTGTTTTATAAAAAGCTTTTCTGAAGTTCATGGCTGTGAAGTACCAGTATGACTACATCCTTGCACAACACTGGTTCTCAGAAAGTGTTTGAAGAGCACCTGGTTGGCCTTGGTTTGATCTACCTCAGATGTTTTCAGCAGAAGTCATCAGTCACTACTGCCTCTTACCCAGTTTTTCTGTTCTCCACAGTGGTACAGTAAGTACAGACATACTGCAAAGTGTTCCTTCTTTACTTCAGATTCTAGTATTTTAAGATCAGATTTTGTCTAAGGGTTTTCTTTACGTGAAGTTCCCCCTGAGCTGTAACAGGCATTTGAAAACATACACAGGGACACAGAATGAGCCATTCCCATAAATAATTAAGTGAATTACTAGGTGTGGGTATAAGAAAGCAAAAAGCATACCCAAATAGGAAGTTCCTTAATGTGATCCATAATAGGGGAGTTACTATCCTAAAGCCATCACATGCTGCAGCTTATAGAAATTATATCCTCCAAACATATCCTTTCAAACATGAGGGACAGCTGTCTGTTAGGGTCTGTATGGTGGCAATGGTTAACTTTTACCACTGACCGATGCAGAAATCTCTACCAGCATAAAGACTGTTGTCCAAAAACGATGGCATCGTATAGCTCCAATACTTTTTTAATCCAGCACAACATTAGATGCCCATTAAACCATAAGCATGTGGCTAAGTGCTTTGCTGGATCTGGGCCATAAACAGACCCTTGAAATCAGGCTGGAGAAGAGCCTCATAAATACAGAGTTGACTGACCAGAGTCTGAGCACCAAGAAATATGGTATTTCCTGTGAACTTATCTATAATCAAGCTTAATCATGTTAACATGGAGACGTTTTTTGGTCAGTCTCACACTGATTATATGAACACACTTGACATAAAACATTGTGGTGCACCCTGCATGACAGGCTCTGTCCTTTGAGGTTTACATGGTGGAATATTCCTTTATAACAGATTTGAACTAAATAAGGACACCCTTCCCCTGCAAAATTTATTTACATTTTTCATTTTGAAAAGATAAAGAATGGAAGAAAATGAGAAGAGAGCTCCCTTGTCTGAAAGAAGAAGAGCTGGTAGAATGCTTCTGAGATGCCAAATGTGATTACCATATTAATCACATTTAGTGTAATATTATTATCTCACTTTGTCTACTTTACAAAAAACCCTAAGTGAGAGATAGGAACGCTTCTCTTGGCAACATCAGTGCTTATCTTTATGATGTTACAGACTCGGAAGTCTGCACATTGGCAGCAGGATTCTTAACTTGGTCAAGAGTGCTATGAAAACTAACCTGGGAGGATATAATTGAACTCTGATAGTAACAGGATATAACAGAGAAGGAAAAACTATCAGAAAGCAGATTCAGTATTCAGAGATTTTTCCCATAGTAGGGAGCAGAGATTAAGTTAAACAACCTTACTGATGCTATTTTCAAGCAATGGAAGTTAAGCTGTGATCTCCTTATCTGTTATGAATAGTCATGAAATATGAACACACAAAAGCTATTTTTTTCTTCAAAGCACAATGAAATCAAAGATTGAAAAATACCCATCTATGTTAACTGGAATGAGATTCACTCCTGACAATCTGTTGGTTTGTCTTTACAACATGTGAAAACCACCCAAACCTTGAAGAACTTTAGCAACTTTAGTCGAAGAGCTTTAGCAACTCTCCCTAAAGCCAACTTCCAACTTAAATAGTAGAAAAAAAAATTGAAATAATATTAATTTAAAAGTTAAAGAAAATGGTAACTATAGTAAGACTCTGGTCTTAAAATATAAATTTATGGCCACCTTTAGTACTTATGGGAAAGAGAACCCAGTGTGTTTTAAACAAGGGCACTGTGCCTGCCTTCCTCTTGACAATGTTATTTTTGAGGCACTTAACAACATCATGCTGATACCCACTTTGGCTACTGAAAGGTTTCTTTCACTTTGGAAATTCCTAAACTGATGGATGTCCAGCACAGCGGGGGAAAGATGGAGCAAATCTCTCACACTCTGACCTGTAGCCACGTATTTTCATGCTTTCCCATTATCATAGAATCATCTAGGTTGGAGGGGACCTTTAAGATCGTCGAGTCCAACCATTAACCTACCACTGCCAAAAGCACCACCAAACCATGTCCCTAAGCACCACGTCTCCCCATTTTTTAAACGCCTCCAGGGATGGTGATTCCACCACTTCCCCGGGCAGCTTGTTCCAATGTTTGATAACCTTTTCATTGAAGAAATTTTTCCTAATATCCAATCTAAACCTCCCCTGGCGCAGCTAGAGGCTGTTTCCTCTTGTCCTATCAGTTGTTACTTGCAAAAAGAGACATTAGGTGGGAGACACAACTTTATAACTTGTCTGACAAGCAGCACTGCATCAACTACCCCTTCTCTCCTTTGTTTTTCAGATTCCTCTGCCTTAGGGGTTTCCTGCTTATCATGCAGGTGAATTAAAGCACTTTGTTCCCTCCATGCACTGTACAGTGATCCAAACTTGCACACAGCCTTTCTACTAATTGTTTCTATGTACTTTCTGATCCCTTTAAGTCCACAGAAGGAGTCCAGAGGATGTGAATGGCAGTGAAATTTGTCCCTCACGCACTTAAAGACCCAAAAGTTTAGTAAGGAGAATGTAAACATTTTCTCCCACCTGCTACTAAGGAAGAAAAAAAGTATGATCAATCTGTATACAAAAGGTGAGTGGGCTATAATCTAAACAAGCTGCTTTCTTCCACCTGCTGCTAAGGAACAGAAAAAGGTGGAAGAGAGAGAGAATGAGAAATTAGAGAAGTTTCAATACCAGTGAGAACTACTTGGATACCATTGTTACAGGCACAACACACAGACTGGAATAAATCAAATAAATCACCAGCATATGTAACTTGAGTCCGATCCTCCTGTTGACCAAATAATTATACAGAAACATTTCCTTTCACAACAGGATAAAATTGCCCCACTCTCTTGAATTCTAAAGAAGATGGAATGATTTAATTGCTGTTGGAGAGACTCCAAATCTTGGCTAAATTGCAAAGAAAATAAAGTCTTCTCTCTGCTTACGAGTCCTTGTGCATGATTTCAGCTACTGCACAGGAAAATGAGAACATGATTTAAAATGTTCCTTTTGCGAGACCAGCTACCCCAGAGTCTATTTGTAATGACTAATTGAATACAGCCAAGATGTGCTGATGATGTGGTGATTAATTAAGAAAAACGAAAGTTACCTTTGTTATAATAAGGAAGCCCAATTGATCTTGCGTTAGTAAGATGCATTTTACTATCTGGCAATCAGCATTTCATTAACCTGGTGAAAAATCCATTAAAATGTATGAAAAACCCACCACCAGATTTACAGTCAGGAGGATTTTTTTTATTTTTTTTCATTCCTTGAAGTCAGAGTAGTTGAGTCCATAGGAGTTTTCCTCTGGGGAGTTGTATTTAACAAACTCCTGCTATTGGAAAGACACAGAGCGCTGGGAAAGCACTTATTCTTTCTTAATGCCCTTCCGAATGTACTTTAGCTTCAGTCTGCTCTTTAAGTCTAACTCTTTGAACAGGTTTGGTTATGGCATGTGAAGCACGTTTTCCTTGAATACAATAGACGTTTATGATATGACTGCTGCAATTATAGAAAGGTTTTTTTAATATTTCAGACCTCTTCCAGTCTTATGCTTCTATGATTTTAGATGACCTACTAATTAATAGAAATAAAGCATTCCTAACCTGTAAGTAATTAAGGTGTATGTGCTTATTTGATTTATCAGAGGAGTGGCTTTAATAGAGTTGACATGCATGCAAAGGAGATCTTGTCTCACGTTATTTATTACTATATTACTTCTTCCCTCTTGCTTTTCTTTTTTCTTTATTTCTTGAACTGGTGCCTGGTACTGCTGCCATGTTTACAGCTACACTGACATTTCCATTAAGAAGTTGCTTAGGATTTGACTGCTCCAATTTAAATTTTGCTAGATTAGGGAATACATCTTCTGCCCGCCCACATTATTTTTTTTGTTTGCATGTTCACACCTTACATTTTAGCTCTTTATGGTAGCTCAAGCCTGTCAAATTGTCTCATCTTTCATTTTCAAATAATGACTTGTCATTCTCCTGTTTTCAAAAACAAACTAAAAATCACCTTCATTTAGAAAACATTAATTGTGAAAATAGTGTTATGCAGCAGCTACTTCCCTACAGGCTAAAGCTGATCCTGTAATTGAACTCAAAACCACAATTAATATACATTTGTGAGAGCTATTTTTCAAAAGCGTTAGTTTATTAATCATGAGCAAGCCAAACTCTGAAATGTTTAATCGCCATGGGGACAAATTCTGGTTTCAGTTACAGTTACATAAATCTAAAATAATTCCAGTGAAGCCCCATGTGGCCTAAAACATAACTGAATCTATAAGAGCCATACTTCAAGTAAGTCTTGGAATCTATCATCGCTGAAGTCTCAATATAATGACATGTCATCATGAATTAATAGTTCCCGGTGCTATACCACTGCTTTAGGAATGCAGCACCCGGAATGCCAAAGGCAGCTGATGTTCAAAGCTTTGAAAAAACAGTCACAAGCTTGCATTTAATAACCCTGATGAAAGAGACCATCAATGCACACCTTTGCACACCGGGAGTCTTAATGCAAAACTCCTAAGGCTGAGTTCTAATAGAAGCGCTAGGAATCCATATGCAGCCCAGATCATGTATTTTAAAGGTAGTTCCGGCACCTGCATCAAAGTCCATAGTAGTCACCTACTGACAGAAATGATATCGCTACTTGGGAGGGAAATACTGGTAGGGTAATTCACTATTCAGCATGAAGAAGGGCACCAGAGTCTAATTTGCTGAGTAATATGGGAACTGCTCGGTGTCATGCACCTCACCTTGGCTTCTGGCAGAGGGTGTCGTACAGAGAGAGAAGGTTTGCTTCTCATGTCTGAAATAGAGAAACACAGCTTTCAGCCACCTGTGGTTGGTGGTTTGGTCTTAATGGTTGCCTTGGTTAGGAAATTGGTAAAGAGACTTCACATGTAAGCACATTAAATGGAAAAGACTATCTCGTCATTTACCTGTAACTGTCTACATCAGAAGTAGCCCTTGTAGAAGCTTAGCTTCATTTATTTACAGAAATATAATTCCAAAATTAGACCCATTGATTCAAAAAGTCTTCTGCCCCAAAACCGAAATCAGCTCAAAGCCAGTGGCTATAAACACAGAACTGGAATTTATCAGAAAAAGGGAAACTCCATTTCTTCCTAAAACCATGTGTGTGCTTTAACCAATGTGTTCAAAATTTCTTTTATGCTTGAATATCTATTAGGTCCTCTTACGCTGGAGGAGATAGAGACATTGAATTTCTTTGTCATGACTCCATTTCATTATTAGTATGAAAGGTCAAGTCAAGTGGATTGTATATTTCAGTCTTAAAGTGGTTATATTTGGGATCGATTTCATCTTGTTTGGACGGGAGACAGGAATACTCTGCCAAGAGATTTGTTTTCAGGACCTACCACTTGTAGTCCTGAGCTGATAGCAGTTGGACCATCAGTTCTGAAATGAACCTGGCAACTGGGGAACAACTGAAAAATTGTTTTCTTGACTAACAACCTTTATCTAAAATGATTTCTATACTTGATGCCCTCATAGGGTTTTGCAACAGGTCGTCAGAACACTGCAAAATTTCCAGATACCCCATGATATTACTTTGTGTCTGTCAATTTCTACATTCCTGAAAATACATCCCTCACTGAGCTCAATCCTCCTCATAATGCTTCAACACTTCTACTATTAGTACCTGGAATATAACAACATTATCACCAATAGTATTCTATTTCTACTATCTTTTTGATATTATATACTACTCCTTCCTTGCAACACGAACGCTGATACCTCATTAGAGCTGTGTGTATATATATGTCATTTAAGAACCTCATTCTTAAATCAGCATAGCAATGAACCCACAGTTTCATTATTGGCATGACTATTATTGATATTATAGACCCATCACTCAGAATGCTTCTATTTATGAGACTTGTATGCAAATCATTGATGTTACACTCTTCCCATACGTAGGAATATGTCTTCAGTTTTTATTTTTATGATCTATACTCTGCCATGTCTTGCAATAAAAGAAAAAAAAAAACATTTAGAAACAGTATCTAACAGAATTTTGTGAAACAGCAACAGTTTAGGAAAATACATATGTAAATACATAAGATAAATATGTGATTCTTTAGTTTAATAATGTAAGTGATGGGGAGTAAGTAAACAGTCCACTTTTATTCTACTGTTCCTGTTGCTAATGATAATCTTTTTCCAAAGACTTTCTTTGATTAGTGTCAAGTGACTTCAATGGAAATAGGTTTTGTACATACAATAAACCATTTATTTGGTTTCATAAATCAACTGGATTTTCCACTAGAATGGTATACTGACTCTGCAAAGTATTCCAGGAATATACGAGGGATTCAAATGTCTCCTTCCTATGAGGACTTCCCTAAGAGATCCAAGACCTAATAATCAAAAACCTCGTGATTTCAGTAAAAGGTTCAACAAAATGGCATTTGGAAGCATGGTCTGTTGGGGGGCTTTTGGAAAAAGTATTTCATATAAATTGCCAGTTCTTCAACCTGAGTGCATAAATACTGTTTAAGGCAGATACTGTTTGCTATAGCGAGAGGTACTTACACATACCTGTCCACCCGTCCCTTCTTTGCGAGATATCTTCTCTCAAGTTAATACAGTCTAAACTGAATTCCAATTCAAGTTCTGATTAGTGGCTTTGCATTAGATTGAAATTTGACCTCCAGTGCCTGGTGGTTCCATTACTTGTTCTCTGTAGAAGTATTAGTCAACGTAACAATAGGAAGCAGACGCTGCAAGGAAACGCCAAAGGGAGTAATTACTCTGTTGTATCACTTTCTGTCTTTACTGGGAATCATCAAGTCATTGCAGCCACCTTAGATAGCTTAGTATACCTCTAGCCATGCTTCAGATCAAAGAGGGCTTTGGATGGGAGGAATACACTGAGAAGGACTATCCTAGGCAGCGTTATGAGACTTCAGACAGCACTGGAACACCCATTTCATTCTTCAATTAAACAAGTTTCACAAGGCAGAAAAAGCAACATCCTGATGTTTGGAATTCATGTGAAGAGAAAGAAAACACAAAACTGGATTAAAGCACGCCAGCCCTCTGTCAGCTTTGTGAGCTCATTCACTGTGCAACATAACTCAGCTTTTTAGCTTTGCCTGTGAGATGACCTTGAAGAGGTCATTTGGCTACTTTGCCTCCCTATCATCTGTTTATATTGTTCTTCTAGAAGAGGATCTCCTCATCTATTTAAGCCTTACAGATAAAGATAAAAGACAATTTTTCTTTCGTTCTTTCTTTCCAGTCAGTTATACTTCAGTGCATTTAGTTGCACAAGTTCTGCTCTGGTAGATATTTAAGCATATTCACAATATGCTAACTGTTGACAAAAGAGGGATAATTAACAAAAACCTAGATAGTTCTGCTACTTGTAAATTTTGAATTTTGCCTTCTTTTTCTCTTCCTCCCACTCCCTTCTGCTTATCTGTCTCTTAAATGCTTCATGCGTTAATTTTGCTTGATGATTTCTTCCCCGCCTTTTCTTTTTCTTTTCTTCACCTAATTGTTTTTGGGTGTTTTGTTTTGGGTTTTTTTTTTTCTCCTTTTCCCTTGACAAAACCTCATTCAATAGACTCTCAGGGTGACATTGGCAAAACTGCTACTTATTTCAGGGCACGCAGGACTGAGCTCTTTTCTCCACCTCATCATCACTGTCTCTTTGCTTGATTACCTGGCAGTCACATATTCTGTGTCTCCTCCTCTGCTTCTCTCGGGTCTCCCGGCTCTGCACCCTTTCTGTGCGTGCACCCCCTTCCTCAGCCAGGGTTACAGGTTGACTTTGCCAGCCAGCCTCTGCACAACACAGGCCATAAAATCCCTGATTAACGGTGCAAGGTTATCTTTTCAAGCTACTTTCAAGACTATGTCATCTTTTACCCCCTCCTAGCTGACGTCACGTGCCAAGAGCTGTCAGTCCAATGCAGTTAAGTCTTGGATAATAAGTGTTCTTAAACAAAGATAAAAGCACAGTTATATAGCTTAGAGATATATATATATCCACACAGACAATGCATAACCATTTTCAGACTGAAAATGTGGACACTATTTTTAGAAGTTTAATCTAATCACATGCTCATACATACACACGTCCTTCCCATACCATGGATAAAGAGAAGCAGTGCAGTAAGCACAGAAACAATTAGCTCTAACTTTTGTTCTCTGTTTCATTTGCTTTTTGTATTCAATTTCATAAGCTACATGCTGTTCCCCAAGATGACAGTCTCCAGTTCTCTTTTGCATTGAGGTAGGGGAGGTAGAAAAAGAAAAAAATGCATTTCCTTTCCTACTTTCATGAGAAGCGGGTCTTAGTCTGCTTATTTACATAGGGTCTACTCTAGCAGAGTTTGCAGCAACTTCATAAATAAGCTAAAATTGTGGTTCTGTTAACATGGGCATCATTTTAGTCTGCCTTGCTGAGAACTTGCTGTCTACTGCTAACCTGAAAAGGCTTAGATGTTTCCACGGGATGTGCCAGCTAGCACCGTGACTTTACAATACAGGGCCAGTTTTCAGCAGCTTGGCCAGAAAAATCATTCTCCTTTCTCTGCCTTGCCCCACTTTGAATTCTACGGAGCTATCCAGAACCAGAGGTGGTAATACCTTAAATGCCCCATCGATATTTGGCAGAAGCTATCTGTCAGATCCCTTTGACTTTTCATGCTCCAGAGGCTCCCCACCTTGACTGTACCGCCAAACTGCCCTGTATGTGGAAGATAAGCAGTGTTGTTTCACAGTTGTTACACATTGGAGGCAATATTCTGAACACATAACCTGATCAGTTATAACCATTGCAAATAAGGAGCTGGGGTTTCAGGAAGGTATTTTCTCATCTGGGACAATTTGCACAATAAGCAGCCTACCACGCTACTATAGCTGCTACTGCAGAAATGCCATGTGGCAGCATTGACACACTGAATGGGGACAACTGCCAGAACAAGGAGAAAGCAGGAACTGAAGAAATGCCGAGGACCTCTATTAAATGATTACACTCTTACTTCAACACGTCTTTCTGAAGAAGGCAATGTAACTGCAGAGAAGTCTTGGATTTTCTAAGGAAATACTGTTCTTAATCCCAAAGGGTCCTGGAAGCAGTGGGAAATCAAGGAAAAAGACTTTTCTGGGTTTTGTCTATTTGTGGCTCTCTTGAGCTGGTCTGGAATGGCTTACCAAAAGGCTTGTTTCACCCATTCCTAGAGGGTTAAACCATACAACACATATTACAGCACTTTTGCTAGTGTGGAGGAAAAAGAAGGGCATGCATGGGAAAGTGGCATACCTGGGGAGCCTGGGGCATTTGTTCTTCTGTGCAAAGAGACCATCTGAAAGCAACACTAAACACATCCAGTGCCAAGGATCTGCACATCAACCTCTGCTGGCTCAGAAGCCTGCTTAGTCCACCAGGAATCTTGAAGCATGAAAGTTCAGAGGTTCAATGCTAAACATGGAAAGGCAGTGTGTGTCCTGGAGAGAGAGCTCAAGCCAAACAGCCTCTAAGTTTGGGATAACGATGTTCCTGTATCCAGACTGAAAATAGCAGCTGCATGCAAGTCTGCATCCTCACAAGGTGTGTAGGGAGAACATTCTTCCCACAACTTTTGTTTGTTAATCTCCTGGGTAATCCACAAGGCCCCTTCCTGAAATGGATTTTAAGTAAATATTAAGAGATAGACAAAAATAAAATAAGGTCTGTGCTGTGATAGACAAAAAGATAATAAGATCTGGGCTGAAGGCAGAGGAAGGAGAGCAGCAGAATTAAGGAGAACGTTAGTTCTAATGGCAAACATCACTGAGATCGAGCATATGCGTTTCAGATTGTTCTTACACATTTGATTACTTGAACTTTGATACAATTATCTTATTACTTATCCATACTTAGAATGGATTTGGAATAAGTCTGAAGAAATAATAAAATCAGTCAAGCAAATGTTTCTTTTAAGTTTATGAGCAGAGAAGCAGAATGTACTCGCTGGCCTTTTACCATAATGGATAAGGATGATGAGAAAACAATTATATTTTACTCACCTCACTATAAAAAAAAAAATGCCCAAAGGATGTGTCATGTATGTGAATAGGATTTTGCAAAAATGAAATTAATAAATAAAAGTGTAACGTATGAATAGATGCTCTATTTAATAATGCATGATGTCTTTAATAAAAGAATAAGGGCTTGTTTTTATTGTGTCTACAGTATATGAAGCAAAGATAAATAATTTCTCAAGCTGGAAAAGGGCTTCCACTCCCCTCCCTGAAGGCTGGATTCTGCCCTGTCTCATGGTGATGTGCAGCTGGAAACAGTGAGGCTGAAGTTGATCTACTTCAGAATGTCCACAAAAGTTAGAGATTGAAACCTGAGGTTTGGCTAGTGTTAAACACAATTGCAGCAGTTAAAATTAGTAACTGCCGAGGGTACGTTTTCCTAGGAAAGGAGAATATTTTCATTTACATTTGTGGCTGTGGAACTGTGCTTTCACCATCCTTCCCCCGATTACAGTACGTAGCTTACTTCTTGTAACCTGGAAGCAACCTAGTGCCAAGATTCCCAGATTCCCTGATGCCTGCTAGCAGAGTCACTCCCTCTGCATTTCACTTGCAGGGAGAAAATTACAGCTATGTAAAGGAACCATGAAATCCACAAAACTGTATTTAGCTCAGACAGAAACACTTCACCTGAATTGAAAGTGATCCTTAGTTTTGTTCCTTGCCGTATCCTGCCATCAGAAACGTATAGCAACAATTCTGTATCAACAGGCCATCTGCCAGAGCTCTACCAGACATTCATGGACCAGGGCAGGACACGCGCAGGACACAGCATCCACAGGCATCACTCCAATACCAAAGGAAAACCAGAGGTGTTTTAATAGTTCCTCCTGGAAAGTGAAGCTATCTGATTTCCTTAAAGTCAAAATGAAAATAAATTCAAGACTTCATACAACTCTGCTGTCATCAAAGGATCAAATCCAAGCACAGCCAGTGGAAGGTAAACCCTCTGAGGCATTGCCCTAGCCACACTCCTGAGCTGGCTGACAAGCCATGCTGATTTTATCCAATACTTTTCCACTGAGAAAATACCAGTGGGAAGTGCCCACACATTAAAATAAAGTAGTTCAGTAGGTTGCTGTGTGTTGAATAGAATAACAGGGACTGAAATCCTTCCTGTGTGTGACAATTTCATGTAAAAAAAAAAACACCACACCCAACTAGAAAATATTAACCAAACCAAAAGACACACTATCTATAACAAAACAGACAGTATGAACTTAATACATTTTATTGTCTGAAAACATACCTAAAGAATAAAAGTCAATCTTATATCACAGAATCATAGAATCTGTTGGGTTGGAACAGGGTTGGAAAAGACCCTTACAGTCCAACCCTTAAAAGAACACTACCAAGTCCACCATTAAACTATGTCCCTAAGTGCCACATCTACACATCTTTTAAATACCTCCAGGAATGGTGACTCAACCACTTCCCCAGGCAGCCTCTTCCAATTTTTGACAAACCTTTCTATGAAGAAATTTTTCTAATATCCAATCTAAACCTCCCCTGGTGCAACTTGAGGCCATTTCCTCTTGTCCTATTGCTTGTTACTTGGGAAAAAAGACCAACCCCCACCTCACTACAACTCCTTTTCAGGTAGTTCTAGAGAGCGATAGGGTCTCCCCTCATCCTCCTTTTTACCAGGCTGAAAAACCCCAGTTCCCTCAGCCGTTCCTCAGGGACTTGCTCTCTAGACCCTTCACCAGCTTTGCTGTTCTTCTTTGGACACACCTGTTTTTCTTTTTCTGCCATTAGATTATAAATAAATACAGGAAGTTTCAAGTATTTTTCACAAACAGGTATGGCACAATGTTCTTACAGGATCAAAGCAGCTCTTTGGCAAAATATTCAAGGTACACAAAGCATGGCATAAATTTATTAGAATAAAATTTGATACCATAAATGCCCTGTTTATACTTTAGTGTTTTTCTGGAATTCAGAAGTTCCAGTCATAGTCACTGAAGAGTTTGTTTTGATAACACGCCACAAATACCTGATAGTCTAGTTCAATAATTTACAAAGTACCCATAGTGTGCAATTAGTTCGCTTGGACTATTCTGTGAATTACTTATGAATAATGAATACATTTGAAGAAAAGGATCTAACGTATCTATCTGTCCGTATATCTTCTAGCACTGAAACATGCAAGCATTCTTAAATAGATCACAGTTAAGAAAAACACATTTGCTAGATTAAGACATAGCAATTCAACTAGCTCTACCTGTAAATTATTATTACCAGTTATTAAATAAAAGAAAAATCAGTGCAAGTGTTCTTAAAAATTACTAAAATATTTTGGGCAAACTCTTGAAAATTAATGCACAAGTAGAATATTATGGGATGCTGAATGCAACTTGTTCATTTAAAAATAAGATTTGATCAAGTAACTAACTTCCCACTAACAACTTCTGTGGGACCTTTCCCATTGCACCAAGAGTACATACTGCAGAGCTTCACATAGATGGGAAAAACACATGTAGTAAGACATTTGGATATGGAAAAACATGATGAGCAAGTGACTAATCATACCTTTTGCTCCTGGGAATATAGGGAGGCTGAGTTTTATATCGAGTACATGAATACTCGATATAACTCGAGCCTATGGTTTGAGGTATCAGAGAAGGCTGTTTGAGAGAAGACAGGATTTGCTGTTTTGAGGGGTTTGGTGGTTTGCAGTTTTGGGGTTTTGTGGCTGTTTGGGTTTTTTTTCAGGAACAGAGAATGAAAATGCGAGCTCCTAGCTAGCTGTAATGCCAAGCAATTACATCTGCCACATGCCTGGATCCAGCTACAAAAAGTCACAGCAATAATAAAATGACTTGTTTAGGGAAGCTCTTTCAGTGAATCAAATGCTTAGAGACATGCCAGAATGACAATAACCAAAATTACTTGGTATTCTCCCAAATCAGATGTATGACAACCCTGCACAATCCAAGCTTACTCCCACCACCACCCCAGGGCACTTGAGGTAGTGATGAGAAAGCTGTCACTAGTAAGCAAACCAGTAACCCCCCAAATTCTCATGCTTGGTATCCCTTCTGGAGCCAGTGTTCAGCTGTACAAACAAGCTCAGCTTAAATTTAGTTGTGGAGACTGCGAAACATTTGGCATCATTCTCCACTCACACGTGTACAGGCAGACACACAGAGATCTGACTGGGGCACTGTTACTTGAAGAAGGAGAATAAAAAGTATCTCCACCACCACATCAAACTGCAGCTAGCTCTGAAGAACTGAGACTGCCTTTTCTTTTCAGTTATAAAGCCTAACTTCTGAGAAAATTTGAAAACGGCTTCAGATAAGCATCCAAACCCTGAAAGCTTATTTCAGCCCATTTTGAATCTTAAGCTGATACAGCAGTATGCCCGTCTTCATATTGGTTCACATCATTTGCAACCATAGCTAAAAATTAAAGAGAGGAGTCTAGTTGTAAGCTTTCTTTTGAAGGGGCAGGTAGAGAGATTAAAGAATTTAATACAAACTCATTTTAAATATTCTTTGGTGACAGGTGTTCAACTGCCTGCAGGAACTGAAGAGGATCTTTCTCTTATTGGATTAGTTTACAGTGTAAGACACCATTTTATTTCCATCCCCAAGTACAAGGGGGCCATCCTGACACCACCACGACCAATGAAGTAAGGCCACATGGTCCTATTCCTTCAGAGAAGGAAAACTCAGGAGCTGTCACTTCACACAAAATAGATGCATGAATAGGTTTTCTTCTGCTTTCTCCTCAGTCTGACGTATCATTTCAGAAATGACAGGTTCAGATAGTATATTGCAAAACACATCAGATCTCTGCCTTGGTGAATATGATTTTAACACAAATATGCAGCATTTATGTCTGTATTAGTAGCATCATTGAATATCATTCTCCTAGATGGCAGGCATGCTGTTATTAAAGTATAATATCTAGGAAGGAAACAGCTCGCTTGGGGTTTTCAGAAGGTATTTAATTTAACTCCTCTTCATGATCCTCACATCACATTTGCTGAACTACGAAAAAAAGTTATCAATGTTATTTTAGAATGCTTAACCTATAATTATGTTCCTGTTTCAATGGCATCGCTTCTAAGGAGACATCACTAGCTGTTAAGCAAACCTCTTTCTTATTTAAATTTCACTCATCTCCATCCCTATGACTAACTCTAATTCACAGGATTTCTTCCCAGCCAGTCCATGTTCCCCTCCTTCCCTTAAGGAAAACAGGTGACTACAAACAAACATACAATTATTGGACTCCAGTTTTGAGGTGGAGAGAGGTTGTTTTGCTTTGTCTTCATTTTTTAATTTACAATGATGTTTTTGTTTGCAATGTGGAGAATCATCTGTTAGCAAAGACTCTCACTGGATTCAGTGAGAGCTGGAACAGCCTCTAATTACTGAAGAACAGAAATAAGAACTAACAGGCAAGCTGAGCAGCTCCCTTCTTTCTGCTTCATACTTTATTCCTCAGAGACCAACTAAAAACAGGCAGAAGTCACCATCCATGTGGGTACACACAGTCTGTTCCTAAGACCGGGAGCTTTGGTTTGGATCCCAGCATGTCTCGTACACTCACGTTTCAGTGTGCATTCCTACGACAGCATGCTTCCCAACTTAAATTCCACTTCTCCTACTAATCCTCTCTGTCATAAGCCAAACTCAGCTTTTCATTGTCCAACCTATTACATGCTTCTAGGAAAAACTGTAAACACCACAAAAAAAAAACCCAACCCACCCCCCCCCCAAAAAAAAAAAAAAAAACCAACCACAAAACCCAAACTGGGAAAACTTAATTTTCTTAATTATTTTTCCTTACTACCCTGATGGGGGTTCTGAAGGGTCAGCCACAAATAAGTTTCAATGAACACAGTAACAGAGTCTTTGCACTCACAAAAAAATCTAGTCTAATCTGGGTTCTTACCTCTCTCCCAAAAGCTTGCCAGGCTTGTAGACAGTCACAGCTGTAACACTATTATTACAACAAAAAAAAACAACACTGTTCCTTTCTTTCAGACTACAAGTTGCACCACCCCTGCCAAATACAATTGTGCTAAGATTTTGCAGTTACAACCTAAGTCAAAAAAGGAAGACCCTAAAAGCAATCCCTCACGTCTGAGGAGAAAGGGTTTATTATCGGGCAATTCATAAGCAGAGACGTAACAAGCGCAGAACACAGCCATGCTGCATCACACAGCAAGGTCCATCCAGGTTGGCACTTCATTTTCAGCACTGACCACTGTTTATGATGGCACAGAAGCAACAGAGAATTAATAGAGTGGTCTTTTCCCCACCCCTTCCTGCTTCTAGCACTTAGCAACTTAAAAAGCTTAGAGTTAGCATCACAACTGCTAAGCTGCGTAGTGCTATCGGATCTATTCCTTTATCTCCCTTTATAACCTAATTTTACTTGTATCCAACAATGCAAGAGAAAAAAGTATAAGAAGGAAAATCCATACTTGCTGTTGACTAAAAGGACATTTAAAGGACTCCTTTAAAACATGCTCCATCCTCTCAACCTTCATTTCACAAGACTTAACTGACTAGAAGTATATATTTGGGAATTGTAAACACTGAATTATTTCAGCTTCACAAAATACACAGAAATGCATGCCCTAAATATTTGTGAGACAAGCCAGTACTAAGCAAGCTACGTCCTCGCCTGCCATTGACTCACAGCCATGCTGTGCTCCTCTGGAAGTTGCAAATTATGCTGTAGGAAGAGCACAATGAGAAGAAGAATCAACAGAGCTCAGAAAAGGCTTCACTTTTACCCTCCTGGAAAATAAACTGCTGAGACTTTTGTCTCCGAGTATATCTGTAACACATTACATTGATGCTGTACACCACTAATGAATTACTAAGTCTATGCAGGGGGAGAAGAGAAACACAAATGAGTAGGGATAAGAAAAACTTACTTAGGGGAGCATCAATAAAAGGTCTGAGACACTCCTGTAGTACACCACAAAACACTAATAAGAACAGTAGTTTGGTGATGATAGACACAGTGAGAGTGAAAAGAATTCATAAGCAGTA
Organism: Charadrius vociferus; assembly: GCF_000708025.1. Taxonomy (NCBI): domain Eukaryota; kingdom Metazoa; phylum Chordata; class Aves; order Charadriiformes; family Charadriidae; genus Charadrius; species Charadrius vociferus. The sequence continues at coordinate 1,410,741 of NW_009649619.1, forward strand.
CCTGGGAAAAAGAGCACATAATGAGTACATTACAATCATGTGCTATTTGATTTGTGGAGTTTTTTGTAAGCATACTACATCGCAGTGTTTCACTGCTGGCTTTGGCATCACTGACCTGACCTAGAAAATACACTAGTGATTTCTTGGAAAAAGTAATGAAAGCATCAACAGCTCGCATTATTTTCCTCAGACAAAGCCATGATAGCCAATAGTGACTGAACCAGTGCTCCGGCAGTTTTGCTTATTTTTGCTGCTAAATACACATAATTCATCTAGTACATCTACCACCCAATAAACAATCCTTTAAATTAGATGAAAAGAATTCTTACTGTCTCTAATTTCAAACCCATTCTAACATCTGGTTTAACTCATAGTGGAGTATGGTGAGAGTCAGCCTTTGTAGAAATTGCAGGAATTGAAGCTTGACAGCGCAGGCAGAGGGAGATATCCTAGACTGGGCACCTGAAGAGCAGGTAGAAAGAGAGAAGGAAAAGAGAGTTTAGCAAAAACAAAACCAAACCCAAATAAACAAGCAAAAAACCCCACAGCACAAAGAGGAGGAGAAAAAAAAAAAAAAAACCAACCTATTCATACACCCTAACACACATTATTCTGAATTCTTGTTCTTCATCTTTGTGATTATACCAGTCCCTTGAAAGCTAATTTGGGGCCACTGGTCCCCTGATACATCCACTGCTTCCTCATGCTAAGGTTCTTCTACATTCCAACAGCCTTCTATTCACCAAAGCATGGTCAAAGAACCCTATGGTAGGTGAGAATCAGTCTTCCGATATAGTCATTTAGCAGTTAATATTTTGTTAAGCACTTCAAGACTGAACAACTTGCTAAGTGACGGAGCTACTGCTGTTATTCCACAAAGTATTTTCTTCTGGTAATTCAGCTTCGGGAGTGTTTTTCTTCTATTCCTAATTTAAAGGCAGTACCTTTGCTAGGAAATACATCCTTGCTGATATAGACTTACTACCCTTAGGGGATAATCCATTCGACAGGGAAGTGGAGTCATTGCTTTCAGCTTGGCATTGTGCACCATGAAGCTAATTTGTGGAGCGGTAAATGGTTGACCACTCTGAAGTTTATTCTTGTCGGTTTAGACAAGTTAGCACCCCTTGACAACAAAAGGAATTACATCTGGCTCAGACTCATCTCGGTTTTGGACATTCAGGACACCTGTAAAGGCACTTATGCACTTAATTCTCAAATAAAATAAAAATCTTTATCAAAGTATTGTGAAAGGCAGGAAAAGAAACTGCAGAGAATGATGGGAGTGTACTGCAATTCCATTAAAAACCTAAAAATCATGGCACAAAACACAGGCATCCCATCTTTTGATGCTAATGAAAAACTTTTGAAAGCAAAGGAGAGTTCATTGAGATCAGTAAGAGCCAAGACCATTCAGGTGCATTTTTTACTTTGTTGTGTCGTGATAGTCTAGAAAGCCTGTTAAGCATTATCAGAACATTGCAAAGTATCTGCAGGGCTTGAAAGTGCCCTGACTAACCTTCTGCTTCTCCCAACCTATAAAATTTCACCCTAAATATTCTATATGCTTTGACAGCCTAAAAATGGCCAAAAAGAATAATCTAGGAATGCCTTCTTCCTCCAAAGAAAAAAAAAAAAAATCAGATCAGCTGAAGAGCTGATACCAGAATGACAAAACGAGACTGATGAAGGAGGAGTCAAAACTTGAGACGATATATGGAAATGCACTGGAAAATCAGAGGTGGAAGGGATTTCGAGCATCTGATTTGTTTCCCTTTTAACATAAAAAATTTGGCTGCCTTCATCACAAAATAGGTGGGATTTCAAGTTCCTTCTTATAAAGCCTGGGAGCAGCTTAGTGGAAAGGCTCTTTTAGCAGAGCCTAGTGCTGAGCATAAACCGTGCCAAGTGAAGAAGTTAAGATGGGAGAGTCACCCATCAGCATCACAGCAGCTCACAGACAGATTCCCCTGCACCCTGTGGTGAAGACCATGGAACAACAGGCTGTCCCCCCTGCAGCCCAGGGAGGTCCATGGCAGAGCAGATATCCACCTGCAGCCCATGGAGAACCCCACGCCAGAGCAGATGGACGCCCAAAGGAGGCTATGACCCTGTGGAAAGCCATGACTGGAGCAGGCTCCTGGCAGGACCTGTGGACCCACGGAGAGATGAGACCATGCTGGAGTAGGTTTGCTGGCAGGACTTGTGACCCTGCTGGAGGGGACCCACACTGCAGCAGTCTGTTCCTGAAGGACTGCACCCCATGGAAGGGACCCATGCTTGAGCAGTTCATGGAGAAATGCAGCTTGTGGGAAGGACTTACATTGGATAAGTTCGTGGAGGACTGTATCCCATAGGAGAGACCCCACACTGAAGCAGAAGAGAAGTGTGAGGACTCCTCCCCCTGAGGAGGAAGGAGCAGGAGAGACAACATGTGATGAACTGACCACAGCCCCCATTCTCCCCATCCCTCTGAGCTGCTCAGGGGGAGGAGGTAGAGAAAATCAGGAGTGAAATTGAGCCCAGGAAGAAGGGAGCAGTGGAGAGAAGGTGTCTTAAGATTTGGTTTTATTTCTCATTACCCTGCTCTGGTTTTGGTTGGTAATAAATTAAACTAATTTCCCCAAGCTGAGTCTGTTTTGCCCGTGACAGTAATTGCTGAGTGATCGCTCCCTGTCCTTATCTCAACCCACGAGCCTTTTGTTGTATTTTCTCTCTGCTGTCCAGTTGAGGAGGGAAGTGATAGAGCAGCTTTGGTGGGCACCTGGCATCCAGCTGGGGTCAACCACCACAAAGAGAGACATTTATGAAGGACCTTTAAGAGCGTTTGTGAAGCACACACCACCAGAGCAACGCAAGAGGTCTGGCAAAGGGCAGGCAGCTCTTACGTGGCAGGTAATGTCAGTAGCTGAGGCAGCTTCTTCAACTGCAGCATTTACCATAGCGTGGTGCAGAACTGCCTTTGAGGTTCTATACCAGGAGTGGGCTACTAAGGCTGGTGGTTGGTAGATAGAGACTGTTTTGTGTCTGCTACTGAGTGCAGTATTTCTGCTTGGGTGCATTTTTCTATTTGTCTGAATGCAACCGTTACCTCCTATGTTCACATGGCCAATTTTGTGGGGGAAAACAGGGGTATTTTTGTTCTGTTTGTAGACAGCACAGTACACTAGGGACTGGCTCAGTTTTTATTTCTTAGTAACCTTTCAAAAAGGGCCTCAGATGGCATGCTTATTTTCCAGTGTACTCTAAAGAAAAAGTGAGTAATGGAACATTTTTATGTTTCATTTGAAGTCTTGCAGTCTGCAAAAAAGCAGATAGTAAGACACTGCAGATTGCAATGAATAAGCTTTATTGCCTTGCAATGGGACTGATTTTCTTTACTTTCATTAAAATGGCTCAGAAGTCCTGCAAACATTTTTCTTGCATCAGGTAGGAAGGATGTTGGTTTCCCACATTTCTCTGAAGCACAAGGCACCTGCCTGCTGCATCACCTGACCACCCATTCAGTTTCCAATGCTGCTGATAACTCTGGAGTTAAGACTGCTACCTGACAGCACCAGGAGCCAATAAATCATTGATTTAGCTATAATAATCTAAGGCCATAAGAAAGACAAAACTCATAGGAGAGGAAAAAAAAAAAATGTTAGACCAACCAGTGCTGCCAGAGCTGAAAAATACAAGCAAACAAACAAGACACCGTCAAGCACACAAGCTTTTCTCCAGGCCAAAAAGCAACATTCACTTTGCTAAAGGCAAGCTGAGAACTACTGCCTGAAGTTTCTGTTTATAGCATACAATGGAACTTCTTAAGGAAGGAAGGGATTTGGTTAAAATGAGGTTCTAGTATGTTGAAGAAACTTAGTGATCTGGAGCAATAAACAGGTCAAACCAGATAAGCCAATAAATCCTTTGGCCTTTGAGGATGTGAAATGTGAGAGAGAATGCCAGAAAGAAGAGTTGATTTTTTGGTTACCACATAAACAAATTCAAGACTAATCATTGAAGAAAAAAAAAAAAAGAAAAAAAGAAAAGAGACACCTAATTTATAAAAGCTCAAAAAGACAAAAAGCTGTTTTTTCCTCCCCCGTGTTGTCATAGGAAAGATTGATAGCACCATTATAGCAAACCTCAGGATTGGTAGCTTAGATGTATAAAAACCAGACACATTTCTGGGCCTGATTCAAGATCCAAGGAAAAAGATAGCCTGAGATAGCCTCACATTACCCTTGCTTTTTATAAGGTGGGAAAAAAAGAAAAAAGATGGGTTTATGCCTCATTTTGTAGTTGGAATGAATATTCTGAAGATTTACATTCTTACTCATCCAAAGTCATGTGCAACACTGGTAAGGGAATAGGGCCAGAAAATTTGACAAGCTGTCCAACATCAGAATGTATATTTAAGAAGAAAGAAGAAAAAAATGTATTTATGCTGAGTTTTATTCTCAGCCAGCAACGACTGAATTTTGGTAGTAGTAACATATATTTCCAATAAGAGCCCTGGTTTATGTACGGATAGGATTTGCAAGGATATAACTATACAAAAAGAAAGGTGGGCATTTACAGATCCCTATGTTTTTTGCCTTGGTATTCCATGCAGGTAAGCTTAACAAGATCTAAGAATGACACCAAACAAGGTAACTCACCTTGCTTTGAAAATGGGCTAAGTGCAGAATGAATGCAAAGTCACCAGGTCTTTTAGCAGGGACAGTTTGAACAGATAAACAAGCATGCTACAAAATCTGTGCCCTAAGTTTTATCTGTCCTCAATATCTAAGAATGCAAGGATGAGAGAATGGAAAACAGTTATAGGCTTGGGGTTAAGCCTTTCTTTGGCGTTGTGGAGAATCGGGTCAAACTTTTCACTCCTTCACCATGATGGTAAAAAGAAAGACTTGTCCGTACACATCACCAGGCACTCAAGAGGCTGGGGTTCAAAATCTTTGCCCTGTAGCAGGCTTGTCAGGAACAAAACATTCCCCAAGATGGTAAGTAGTTTACCGACATGTGGGGAATAAGGAGAACTGCAATGAGAATACCCAAGTGCCAACATATCTGTACTTTCAGGCTGCGTGAGCGCTTGCCATTCTGTTGCATACTATGTACGCATGCACCTTGGCCCATGGCTACACAGTGCAAGTCCTCCCATGGGACCACGTCAGGGTATCTTGGCAGAAGTTCCTCTATAGGTTTTATCCGAAGGCCAGGATTTGGTAGATGCTGTGAAAACAAGCTTAAATGATCTAACTATGGAAGATGTCCATTTCCCCCCAAAAGGCATGAACACAAATGTAGTTTGGTGAATAAATTCCACCTTTGCCAAACATTCAAAGCCACATTTCTCACCCAAAGGCACCCTGAAGACTGCAGCAAAAGGTTTTCTCTCCTTCCTTTGAGTAAATTTACTTCAGGTGAAAAACTACCACCCCTCACGGTCAGAACATGCACAGCCTAGGGAGTAAGATGAGAAAAACAGAACAAAACACAAAAAAGCATAGGAATTCCTACCTTTCTGTAGAAAAACATTCAGCATGAACATTAAGACCAAATTGCTCCTGTTCAGCCCTTGAGTATGTTTTGAAAGCTGCAGAAATTGAAATCCCAGAGTATAAAACTCCCACCCAGAAAAGGTGGGATTTAAGATGCAATGTAGTCCAAGATGCACCCAACATGATATACTAAGGACAGGCAACTTGGAAACCTTATTTTGGCAACAGTGGGTGTACTGTGCTACATTTTCCATTATTACTACTAAATCAAAGCCTTTTTTTGTGTTACAGAAAACACACGTGATGGTTTTTACAATAAATTTGCTAACAATGTGTTTACAAATACATGTAAATTTGTGTATGTGTACACAGTTGTGTACACAATTTACAATACTTTTTTTTTTTTTAACAATAAAGTTGCCAACAGTATTTTGACAAGAAGGTTGCCACTACAGAATTATCATGTCAGATTCAGAGTCTTACATCCCCCTATTGTCAGCGTGAAGCCAGCACTGGGGTCTAGTTAATTGGACAACCAACTGTGTACCCAGGCATTAGAATTATAGAGCCCTAGGAAAATACAGGATGGAAGGGACCTCAGGACGTCTCCAGTCCAGTCTCCTCCTCAAAGCACACTCATCAACGAAATCAGACCAGGCTGTTTCGTGCCGTGTCTGGTTAGGGTATGAAAACCTCCAAGGAAGAAAATTGCACAACTTCAGTGGGCAACCTGCTCCAGACTTGACTGTCCTCACAGTGAAAAAAATTTCTCCTTGTACTGTCTGTCTCGACTGTCTGCCATGCACCACTGTTAAGAGCCTGGCTACATCTTCTCCATAACCTCCTCATGGGATCCCTCCTATTTAGCCCCCTTAAAGCATTCTTTTCTCCAGGCTGAACAAACCCATCTTTCTCAGCTTCAAAGATGTTGCAAGTGACATGTCCCAGGACAGATTGCTGCAGCACTCCAAGTATCACAGGCTCCAGGATGAGTACAATTCCTTACCCACTACCCTCTGAGCCCAACCATCCAACCAGTTATCAACTCGCTCAGCTGTCCAACCACCAAACTGTAGTGTCCCAGCTCAGACACAAGAATATTGTGGGAGACACTGCTGAAAGCATTATTAAAGTCCAGGTAAGCGACATCCGCTGCTCTCCCTTTGTCCACAAACCTAGTTATTTTATCACAGAAGGCAGTCAGGTCAGTCAGGCATGGCTTACTCTTGGGTCAATCCATTCCAGCTGTTCCAGATCACCATTATCTTCTGCTCAATCATATTCATAGCAGAAGACCCAGTGAGACACAGATTGGGCAGTGTTGCCTACAGAACTGTAATAACCAGCTTTCTGCTCAGGATCCTGAATTTTCCCATTTCCACCCCCAGAAGACCAGTTCTCTTTTAGCATTTCAAAGAAATCTGATCCCTGACTCAGGGCTGTGGAGTCTGCTGTGCAGATTGCCTAGGGCCTTCTGGGTCACCTAATCTCCCTGTGCCTCAGTTATTCATCCAGCAAGACTTCAAAACAGCTCATGAAGATGGACTGAGGCATTCAGGGTTCTGATGCTGCGTGTTTGCAGCAGTAGTAGAAATATAAGGAAGGCAGAATCTTACTTCTCCCCCCTCTTCCCTAACTGTACAATGAAGACAATAGAAAATATTTTAGTTCATTTTTAAATCCATCCACTTTTTGTTATCACCCCTATGAATAGATTTCAAAATACCTTAAATAACTGGCTTGGCTTATCTTTGAGACTGTTTATTTGATATTTACTGTTACCCTCAGTATAAACCCTTGCCCAGTCAGCACGGAACGCCTGACCTACACAAACCAAAGCAGACAGGCTATCTTCAGGCTTTTGCTCTCCATTTGTTTTCAAGTATTAACTATTCTTCCACAGGCCTCTGGATTTTATAAATTAGACTGTTTTTTTTCCTATGGATCAATCTTCAGTTCCTTGCTATGTTAACCAGAAAATTAGATGATCTTTTCAACTAATGTGTAGAAGAGTGTTAAAAACACTTAATTTAAGACAGAAAATAGAACCAACCTTTGTGATAGTACTTACTGCCTGTGTATTTTGGATAATGCTTGAGAATTGCTAATGCATCACGTTACTCAGGAAACACAAATCAAATCAGAGCTTAAAACTGTAAATTGGAAAATAGGGACCTGAAATTTTGGGAATTTCACCCCAAGCACAGGATGCAGCCAAAGGCCAATAGTTAGAACTGGCAGAGGAGGAGAACGGAGATGTTGGAGACAGGCCAGAAATACAGGGTCTGTGTTCGTATAGAAGCTGCAGTGAACAGGAACGACAGTTCCAAAGTATGGGAACTTTAACGTTACTCTTTCAGAGTAAGATAGCATTTTATGTATATGCATAAAAAACTCATGCACACACACATCAGTGGACCGTGAAGACCTTTAAGGAATGGATTTACAGTAGAGTTAACAAAAGATCAAATAAGCTGCCTGATTCAGAGTATGTTGTAATATGAAAAGGGAATATGTTAGTAAGCAAAGATGCTATTACAATTGTCCAAACAAGGCATGCACCGAGACTGTAAATATGGCCTGTATTATACATGGCTGTGTTTGTGCCGTTTAATGGAAGAAACTCTTTTCTCCCTTCATTAAAATATCTAGCTGCTGTCTGTAATCTTGGCCTTCAGCTGCAGAAAAGACAAGAGAGAAAAATTCACCATACTTTTCAGAAGCACTGCTAGGGGCCTGGTGAGAGCAAGGTCTTTTTAACAGTTAAAATTGCAACCACACATCTGTTGCAGCTAATTGTGAAGTTAGATAAATTTTTCTTATATCTACTTGCATCTGCTCAAGTGGGTTATTTTAAAAGCGTAGCATCAAAGATGTTGGGAAGAAGTTACACTCTTCCTCAGATTATCCCCTACAGCCATTGTGAATTTTAACTTGTGTCACCCAGTTAAAGCTCTTCAGCTTTAACATTATGAAAGCTGAAAGTGGGCGGGAGCCAGGAGTAATTTTATCATAATTTAAAAAAAGAAAGTGTAGTGGAAAAATAGTAAAATTATCATGGCTCCCTTGTCTACAGAAGCACCAAGGGACAGTTTACAAGGACAACTGGACTATCATTTTTAGCGTGTGAACAGAAAACTCTGTAAGTCTTCCATGACACAGGGGAGGTGGAGTATGAAGTGGCAGATCCTCTAGCTCAGAGCCATCAGAAAAGCCCAGCTGTCCTGAAAGGCCCAGAAAACAAGGCATTCCCCACCAGAGGCAAGAAAGGGAGAGACCAAAGAACGTAACTTAAGGGAAAGCATTATAAAACTAATTTCTAGTAAGAGGTTGATTGCTCCAGATGCATAAAATACTCAGTGAGGAGAGATTTGTCCCTCAGAGGTGTTCCAGAGCACTGAAATTAGTCTTGTTCTCCAAATCATCTCCTAGAGCATACTGCCTCTCCAGTGATTCTTGCGAACAATGGAAGATGAGAGTCCATAGCCTAATGCTTGGGTTTGTTGACTCCTTTTACTGGGGGCTGACCCCCAGCACAAGGTAAGACTGTCAATCCCCCTCAAAAATAGGTGTCAGGAGGTATTTCTGACCTTCCTCTCCCTATCCATCTTTTTTCTCTTTCCACATTACCAGCCATGCTCAATCACAACTTAACCTGACAGATCTGGCAGCTGCTGAATGTTCCTATGAACAGACCCAGCTCAGCAGCCTAGCAGAAAATCTCAGATAATCTTTCTGCTGGGTTAGTGGGCTAAACTGGCACGTGAGAAGGTGTGACAAGTTCTGGGGCCACTGGGAAGAAGGTGGTAGCACCACATAGTTTGGAGTGGGGGAAGCCAAAGCACACAGCGGCAAACAGATCAGTGAAATAGTTGCCACCTCGTCCTTTCTCACCACGCACTGTGCACCTCGACTTTGGGAGCTTCTTCCCAGGTAGGGAACAATTTAGGTGTATATATCTATTTTATGGTCAGCCGTGAACAGCCCTTAAAAACAAACACTGAGGGGCTTAGAGCAAACCTTGCTTTGTGTATCAAAGCAGAATTGTAGAGTTACTACTCAGAAGCAAGAGAGATAAACGTAACCCTAATTTTAGTACACAAAAATTATCACCTTGCAGCCTAAAATACTATTTTCAGACTTCTTTTAAAGAAACAAAACCACAATTGCTGATGTGCAAAAAGCAAGCAAATTTAAATGAAAAAGCACACTTTGTTCGCCTTTTTTCATATTGAACTATGACAAAACCTGTCAGACAACACTGACAGATAATGACGACAGATAAAAGCAAACCTTTCCCAAAGATCTCACCTGTCTTTCATTCTAAGAATATGGCCTAGTAATAGTTTAACAAAAAAGGAAACCACTAGAAAACATCATGATGATCCCCTTAGAATGTTCCATTCATTATGCGCTATCACCACCAGACACAGGCACAATAAATCCAGGCTCTCGGAAAATCCTATCCCTCTAGAGAGGTATAAACATGGGAGCAGCATTGCCTGAGTCAACATACAAACAGAATTGGAGAGCAGCTTCCTGCAGAGCCCCTGCTTCAATTCATCACCAAAGCTAGGAAAACAAGTGCATCAGGGCAAATCCCAAGGCAGTAGCTCTGGTGGACACTCACCAGAGCTATTCTGTTTCATAGAATGCTTTAGGTTGGAAGGGACCTTAAAGATCATCTAGTTCCTACGTTTTACACTGTATACAGTACTTACAGAAAGATCATATTTTGTGTCTCCGTTAATAAGCTCTGCACTGTCTAGATCAGAAAAAAAAAAATAATGAGGCAGAGAAGATGGTGAAATGCTTTACTTTTACTATTATTATTTTTTTTTCAGAAGTAAAGTTCATTTACTCAATGTCTCACACAAAATCTGCAGTTGAGCAAATGATTTGAGACAGGTCTCCCCTTAGACAGGTACACTCCACTGCACAGCATCTTTCCTTTGGGCCTGAAAGGAGTTCATCCCTGGCAGTTATAATGATAGAAGTGCTGACTACATGGAAACAAGAAATGCTCTCCAATTTCTGAAGTTTTAGATAGGAAATCTTTTCATGTTCACAATACAATATAGCCGTTTTATTTCTTCCTTTTAAAGTAAAGCTGTGGCAAGTTTTACATTTTCAAAGCCACAAAAGACCAATCAAGAATGTCTGTATAAATGGATGATAAAAGAATAATCCGGTCTTTTCAGTGGCCAGAGTTCTTTTGCACCCAGTATTTGGTGGATAAGATTTATTCTTACCACCACACACAGGTACAATTGTGGTACCAGAAACAGCTCAGGACAGAGGGAGCAGGGGAATGAAAAGTATCCTGTGGCCTTACTCTCCCCTTCCGGCATAATGTTAAACATTAATTGGAGTTTCTAGAGCTTGAAGTTTCTGCCAAGATCTGAAGGGAATTTATAGTCTGAGATCCTATTGGAAAGAGATCCAACAACATAGCGAAGAAGGGATTTATGTCTTGCATGTGTTAGCTGCTAAGTTTATTTACACAATGAATTAAACAAAGGGAACAAATAGTCATTGAACAGCATAAACATTTCTTGAAAAAGAATTAGTATCTATATTATAGCTACTTTTTCCATTTTGTTGGAATAAGAAATAGTTCAACCAATTCTTAAAGAAACCTAAATCAAACTCTTTGAAACTCTGTTTCTCTACAGGAAACAGAACTGGGAAGAAAAAAAAAAAAAAACACACCACAAAACAACACCACACAATTGTTTATACAAATAAAATAAAGCAGGCACACCCCTAAAAAATCAGGCTTTTTGTGTAAAACATCTTCCACAGCAGTTCAGAAGTGCACATTAAATATCATGCTGATTTGCAGAGGTTTGCAGGAGAATTAGAACACAATTTACAACACTAACAAATCTAGAGACTAAAACGCTATTTACTAATATCTCTTCAAAGGAAGTGCTACTGAAAATGTTACAGCTTAGACAAAGGATCAGAAAGGAGGTGGAGATAGCTAAGGTCTAGGAGAGGAAAGAAGACAAGCAATTCCCACTCAAGAAACCACCTTACTATCTTAGTTACCGGAGACCTCCATTCTCTAGCAGTGAAAAAAAAAAAAAGTGGAAATATGTTCAGCTTCTTATTCTGGTAATTTAGAAAATTCTAGTAAGTGGGAGACATTCTGGTTTACAACCCCTACCCAATGCAAATGTGAAATATAAACATGTAAAACAAAACAGCAACACATCTAAACTGTCAGTAACCAAAAGGTTCAAATAATTCTGTTATTTGAAATTTCTTCTACTGCTTCCTGGAAGCTGTTCATGAACTTCTCACTCCAATGTTTCCATCAAATCCCCTGTTTCAAATGCTTACTATTTGAGATGTCTGGCGAGTACTAAAAAATTTGACAGTTTTGTGAGAACACATCATGTCTGATAATAGAATTTCTCCATCAAGTGTTATTTCTTCTATTCTAGAAGTGATTCTATTTACACTTTTATTATGATTAGAACTGTTTGGAATTTTTCTGATGAAAGCGTTTTGCTATCATTCGTTAAAGCTGAAGCCAGAAACAGATTTCACAGGACCAAAGTCCACTTCTTCCAGGCAATTTACATGAGTCACTGTTGAGCTCAGACCCTCTAAATATCAGCTCAAGCCAGGACTGTGAAGCATTCATCAAGACACCGAGACTAATCCAGAGCTCAGGACTGCTTGGACAATTAAAAGGGCTGGGAGTTCCTGGGGGTAGCGTTACATAGGCAGTCATGGACATAGTGTTTGTTAAAAAAAAAAAAAAAACCAAACAAAACAAAAAACTAGCCAACCCTCCAGGATTCTATTTTCCTCATTATTTCTATTGTCTTCTTACTTAAGATTTGTACTATTTCTATACCATAAATGGGCTATACAGATCTAAAAGCTTTGCAAACTACTTCTGTTATAAAAAAAAAAAATGAACTTGGATTCATGACTGAAAATTGAACTCTGCAATGCTGTAAGCAACCCAAGAACCATATTTCTAATTGAGAATCCCTGCTAGCTGTGCATTAAAAGTGGCCTAAAAGGGATAGGAGCTAACAGGGGCTGGAGGCCAACTCAACACCTCTCAGAAATTCTGTGCTTTCCCTAGGATTCCTTTTCATATTTGCAACCAGAAAAACTAAACAGGAGATGCAAATTTAAGAAAAATATCAATGACATGAAAGCAATTGAAGTTCTTGTCTCTATCATGCATGCCACACCAATCCACATCTTTACTAGAGACTAGAAATAATTTTTCCAAAGTGTGTATACACTTGTTGCATTGAGTGGTAGGTTAAAATGGACCAGCAGTTAAACCATTTCACAGAATTGTCTTAGTTCTTTTATATGAAGCATTAGTTTGACTGTGGTCCATGTACTGGATGTAGTTTCCCAAATGCCAAGAAATTCCTTTTGGATGGCTAAGACTGCTCTAGTTCTGATTGCCTGCTGTAATTTTTGCTTGTCATTATAGGAAGCTCAGAAGTAGGTTCACATTCTTTACCCCGTGCAAAACACCGTGGCAATACAGAACATTAATATCTCAGTAGATGCTGCACTTGCCTCTCATTTATTCTCATGTGGGTGACCCAAAGGAGCATACAGCCTCATGTTTGGAAATTATATCATTTAAAAGGAATGTAAAAGAATGATTAGCAGAGTTATCAGAAAGCAAGCTGTAACATGGGCTTGTCATGGTGAGTGGGATGCTCTCAGATAGAGATGGCTTGTCCAGACAGTCCTTTGGCCTGACCCACTGTCACATAGTGACACAGCATTTATGTCAGACCCTCAAAACCTGTTTTTCCCCAGTCCTACTCTTCCCTGCCCACCTCTCCTCCTTAGACATTAACTCAGAAGCTAGAGCTGTGATTCAGGATTTAGGCAAGATTAGTTTAGCCTCAGCATCTGCCTGAAGACATTCAAACTCACATTTCCTGCCTTCCAGGAGACTTCCATAAATGCTTTGGTAGGGTTCTGGGTACTCCCCATGCAACTGAAGTTATACTACAACAGAGATAATCAATTGGGGTCCCACAGGATGCCAGCTACAAGACAGCGACTAAGGCAGTATGGCAGGGAAGAGATACAGCTTCTACTCACTGCTCCAGCCACTAGAGGAAAAATAATGCAATCACTAGTGTTGAAGTGTATCCTGTTTTATTTCTGGAAGGAAAGTTTTGGCTCCTTTCTTTAGGCCATGAATTACAAGTGGAGGCACAGTTAAGTTACCCATTTTAGGGACACAGCTCAGGGTGTTTCTCTTCCTTTAGCATTTCCCATAGCCTGGCCAGGATGGCTCCAGTCTGGTCAGTAGCACCCAGCTTTGCCCACGTACTACATAGGAAGTAAAGGCATCTGTTGGCATTTACAAATGCCAAGGGTCTGCATGATACCAGGGACATACTGTGCAAAAAGCCACTAGTTGAAAAATCATGTTCTGTGCAAGACAGTTCGGCCATCTCCATTTCTTTTACAGCTTTATAAAACCTCCAACACATAAACCCCATGATGGAGGTGGGACATCATAGGTTTTACAAACTATCTGATTTCAGCTGTGGCCCCATCAAGACTAAATGCATCTGGCGTGGCTATGGAGGCACCAGGCCTGCTCTTAGATAGCATCCTGCACCCTTGGCAAGCCAGTCCTGCTTCAAACCTTCCTGTGAACCCAGCCCTCCGCGTTCCAGGTAGCGTAAGCTGCTACTGAAGAAAAAGAGGAGGAAGCTGTGTATTTCTCAGCTTTAGGACTTTAAAGTCAGAGCTTCAGGACACAGTAAGGGAAGATCAGTCCTGCTTCTTGTGATCAAAGAGCGTTTAATCTTTTCTCCAGATGAGAAAAGATGCTCTCCCTTCCCCCCGCCTCCTTTGACTAACCTCATTCCCAAACCCAAAAGAGAATCTGAAATAGAAATATTTATGTATTTACATAGAGCTTGCTCACATGGATATCTCCCTCAAACACTTAAGAGAACATTAAAAAAAAAAATGCTGTCTTTTAGGAATATTCACAGCAAGAAGATTAAAAAAAAAAACAACCACCCAAAAAAAAGCAAATAGCAGTGATAAACTTACAGTGAATCCCCTGTTGCATTGTTTATTCACCCAGCAGTCCACAGGAGTTAGCATACTTAAACCCATATTATCATAGTTAAATTATAGTAGTTAAATAAGCACTACTTCGGGCAGATCTTCATTTCCCATATTTTACATACATTAATAAAACGTTCAGATTTTGATGAGTTTCCCATGTAACAGAAGATGGGCTAAAACAACATCCACTGCCTTCCCAGTCTGCATTTCCTATAGTATTCTGCAGCCTTCCTTGAGATAGCAAGAAATCACTAGTTTCATTAAAATGAAGGCAAATTTATTATTAGTTCTAACAGACATTTTATTCATGTGTAAATGACAGGATAATAGAACTGTTGTTTGACAGCTTGCTGAGAAAATTGTAGCTTTCATCATCTTAGATGATAAATTTTTCCTAAAATAAAATGAACACCCATGGTAGAAATTCGAATCAGGGTTTTAGACAGAAAAGAATGTGACAACTATTCCACTTAACTAAATCAGTTTCTGTGATCTCACAAGAGGCAAAAATACTTTGGTTTAGAACAAGCCAAATTCAGGCATTGCTTGGCAAGCTGAATATTAGAAGTAGGCAAAATACTTGGAAAATCTAAAAGGAAGAGTGGTAAATTCAGATTCTTAAAGCTCATTATTTTACTGAAAACAAGCAATTTTGTACTTTTTTGTTGTCCTCATGTTTCAGAAGTCTCACATAAATGTGACTTTTTTTTTGGCAGCTTGATTGCAAAAGCCTATTAACACTGCAAAGCAACATCTAGTGTTTGTTACAGGATTTTGAGTCTTGGATCTGAGGAGGAGTATTTTTCTTTTTTTAAAATGTTATATAGGTGGTTTTAAATATTTTTAATAGAAAGGACAAGGAAATGCCAAGACCTCCCAGAGGATTTTGAAAAATAAAGTGCTAACCAACAAGGGAAGTACAAGTTCCTCTTTGTGGAAAGAACATTATTGGAAACTTCTTCTTTTTCCACGTCAGTCTTGGCATGGAGAAGAGAAAACATAAGCATTTTTACAGCTGCCAAAAATGAATTTGAGGCTGAAGTGTTTTGTTCACAGAAGAAAGAATGAAAAAAAAATTAGTTTGACCTTAAGTAAATCATTACATTCCAAAACAAATGGTTATTTTGCATTTAAATTGAATAGGCTATGAAAAAGAATAGTTTCTCCAAGTACTCCACATCAACAACAATTCAATCTACTCAACTTTTCAATTTGGAAAGGTGAGGAAAATAAAACCATTTCACAAAACTAGCTCAGGATCCTAAAAAAATAAAAATAAAAAAACACCAAGACTTTACTCTGTTTTCTGAGCTTCTAGGTGCTTGTCAGCAAAATGTCAGCCTCTTCTTTCCCCAGGCTTTATCACCAAATGCTACACTCTGGGAAAGTGGGAAGTTACAACATTTCCCAAACTTGTCAAAAATTTAGAACTTTGAGATTCATTCAGTCACACAACTTATATAGTCACACAACAATTTATCCAAAGAAGAACATCAAGCATTATTTTATGGTTAAATATTTTAAATAAAATACGATATTTTAGTTCATATCAATTAAGTAACAAGTTTTGATGTGTAAGATTATTATATCTTAAAACTTCAGGCCAAGCCTAGGATCCCCAAGTCCACGCTTAATGACTAGTAGTGGGTTTTTTTGTTTGTTTGTTTTGACTTCCTCAATTCTCTCAGTGACTACATTTTTGTCTTGGACCCTGCTCTGGACTCATAACTACTCTTCTCCAGAAACCAAGCAGAGCAGGACCTAGAGCATAATAAAGGTTTTGTTTATCAGGCAAACTCAGTATACCTACCCAGAGATAATCAGACCCTTCAGAAAATACAGTCACTGCTGCTTTAATTTTAAAACACAAATAGGACACACCTGCTGCTATTGTTAGTAATCTGGTGGAGAGTCTAAATGGCATTTAGACCTGCTCCATCTAAATGAGATTAAGTTTACATCCTTATACTCTCCCAAGTTGACATCTGGACAAGACTCAAATTCCAGCAAAAGGCAGAGGTTAGCTGAAACAACGCCTCTGTGACATTTTGGGTCTGTTGATGGATTTCAAAGTTTCATTCCACATCAGAATCATAAAGAAGCAGAAATTTCAGATTCCCACAAGAACAAAACTCCCAGAGAGCTGACTGAGAAATGATACAGAGTTTTCTTAGTGAGTGACTTTATGCATACTTTCAAGGTTTTTCTACACCAGGGAAGCAGTTAATCCAGGGAAATAAAAAAATAAAAAACACCACCAAAAAAAGACAAAACAGACTTGAAAAATATGATACCGATCAAGTGAATGAATACAGAGGGAATGCACTGATGGGACAATTCCCACAAAAAGCAAAGAATATTCCCTCCCTCCCCCCCCACCAAGTATGCTCCCCACTCCCCCAGACACTAGAATTACCCTTCCTGTTTGAAAGTACAAATATTTCATCTGTCACATCTAATTTTGTCATTTCTCCTACTGGCTTTCCTAACCAAGAATGTTACCCATTTGAAACACTGGATATTTCTTCAACCTGTTAATTATTTCTGACTTGTAGATAGCCTATTATAGAGGCGAATTTCAATATCTGCTAATGTTTAACATTCAGTGCTATAATGGACATTGCTTAGCAGGCCAAGGGACTCAGTGAGATACTGCGTATTTGCTTATTTATTTGAAATATTAAAAAAAAAAGTTGTCTTCCAAAAATCTGTGTTTCAATTTAGACGTTTCAGGTTTGAAGACATCTCAGTCATTTTCAAATCTCATTCCAAGACATGAGAGAGTATACTTTTTTCGCTTGTCTTAGAATTGACAATCCAATTAAAGCCAGTCCTAAAAATTGCATTGCTGCAGCTACAGATTTAACTATAGATAACTGGTCTTTGCACAATAAACAGCCTGAAGATGCAAGATCAGTACTGTCTTCCTCCTAGAGTAGGCAGAAGCCTTCACCTTTAACCAACTCAAGGCAAGTTGACGAGCCAAGTGATGACATGGCATTGCTATAGCATCACAGTAACACTTTGAAACTCTGATGGATTCTATCCAGAAAAATAGAGGAACAGTCTCCATCCTAAATAACTTTGGAAGTTAAAAACACAGGTCTAAACACAAAGGGGGAAGGCAGTAGCTGAAGACTATGACTGTCCTTAGCTGTAGTCCTCATCACACATTAACTGGGATTCAGCTTAAGTAAGAGATACTCATGTTCAGAAACAACTTCTCCAGGTGTCATGGCACATCACTCTTGAAGGTGTTGCTGTTGTAGTTACACGCTGTGGTAAACCAGAATACAGTTTTTAAAGACTGGAAGTGCAAACATTTAAATGGTGCTGTGATCAAAAACGCACCATGCATTTTCATTCACCAAGTCAAATGACAAAAGATTCTCAACAGTAAACGTTATTACAAGTA
Organism: Charadrius vociferus; assembly: GCF_000708025.1. NCBI lineage: Eukaryota > Metazoa > Chordata > Aves > Charadriiformes > Charadriidae > Charadrius > Charadrius vociferus. The sequence goes on from NW_009649619.1 coordinate 1,428,735, forward strand.
GGTCACTGTTCACAAAGCCTTTTCAAATAAAGACGACATGGCTCCAAAACTATTTAACCTCAAAATCTCATAAACAAGTTTGCTCAACTACAATTTATTTTCTTTAAACAGAAATTGAGCAAGAGTTTAAGAGAGACATGTACAGACAACACTGAAATAAAGGTTCCGACCTCTTTCATTTAGCCATAGATTGAAGTATTAGATGAATCCAGATTTCATGCTAATTTGAGTTATTTTGGGCTCAAAAATAATTTATTTCCCTCAGAAGCTATCAGTAAGAACAGTATTCAGAGCCAAGAGAAGAAAAACAATTTGCATAGTAGCTGTAACCACTTCCAGGAGGGGAAGGAGGTGGAAAAATTCCCCAGACTCATAAGTTTGAAACAGCACGTTTATAATGAAATTTAGTTTTAAAGAAAGATATGAAGCTACAACTGGCTGTCTAAGACTTCAAAATGAACTAGTTCACATGATTAGTAGCTCCATTTCAAAAAGCCAAAAGAGATATTGAGGTGTTCAAATAACAAAAAAATGTCCTGTGTCCATACTGGAATATTTACTGGGACATAACAAATACCAGAAGCTAAAGTACATTATCCTTCACTCTGGTAGTACTTCCGAAGCATCACCACCTCAAAAATCATGGCTGATTCATCACAGCACTCCAACAACCTCTCTCTTCCTCAGTTCCTTCCATATATACAGCTATGTCCCATGGAGGCAATTATTTGAGTGGCCAGTTTCTGCCAGTCTATTATTCTACCTTTTAGTGCAAAAAGCACCCTACATCATTCCCTGTGCTCTCTTCATAGCCACAAAGGGTATCCTTGGTTTTTTTAAACAGAAATGTCACCACAATTAGGAATTTGAAGACACAGCACTGACATAACTGTTGGATAAAATCTGGACAAATCAATAGCAGTCCTGAGAGGAAGAGACTTGATTTGATACAGTTCCTCAGTATAGGGCAGATTGCATCTCTTGTGGTTGAAGTTTTTCTCTCTCCCTCTTTCCCCTAGGAGAAAGAGATATTGCTTTTGTGTTCATATTCTCAAAAACAGGATCTGAATTATCACACTAAATTCATTGGGGGCTGACATTCCAGAGTCTTCTGGTAGGGTCCATTAATGTGGTAGCAGACTTGCCTCTTTGAATATTGGTATTTATTGTCTCTTCTCTTAGGCAGAAAATAAACTTACACTCACACTGTCATTCACCAGCTTTTGAGTTAGCTGATATATGAGATTATGCAAAATATTTTAGGTACTTTCAGTATCATGAAACATACTGCAATATGGTTGAATTCTACAGCTTGCATGTGATATGTTACAGCTGAATGCAATATGACTATCAAACATAACTCAGTGAAAACCATGGAGATGAGTTATTCTAAGAGAATGCTACAGGAATCCAGTATTATTTCATTTTAGTAAAAATAGATCATTTCTTCATATCCTTGCATATTGCATACCTGCAGAAAACTGGTGTTCAGTTGTTTCTCACCTAGAAATCATTTCATATAGACCAAGCAAATTACTTGTTAAAAATAAGTATATTCCAGTTAAATCAGTTAGAAGGTAACTTAAAAAAAGGTCTGAATGTTTCTAATGCTTTCTCCTAATAGACCAGTTACTCTTCTGTCTCATTTACATATCTGTGAGTGGTTTTGGTATAGGTAAGTTCGTCTGTCACTCAGTGTCAGTATGCCACTTCTGATATACGAGTAGCAGCAAAAAAACAACCAAGTCTAAAGTTTTCTTGCCAAGTCCCACATATGTCAAACACTGTTTGGTAAGAGTGAATAACCATGAGGAATAGCTGGAAAACAAGAATTCCATTAGGCAAGACAGCCTTATTCTCATGTCCTTTATTCTAGAACTTAACAACCAAATCTTTAACAGATGTTCACAAAACAAGGAAGACGTTTTTCCATATTAGTTAAACATTCACACCCCTGGCAAATTAGAGGCATGATTCTAGATCTCACGTAGTTCTTGGTTTCCATTTCAATCAGGATTTTACAAAGAGCCTAAATTCCTCCCTCCTGAAAGCTGTTGTAATATCTAGGTATCAGATACATTCACCGTCCATCAACAACCTCAAAAGATCTGTTCTCTACACAAAGTCCACAAAGTTCCTTTCACCTAATAAAGCACCATCATGGTCTCAATTTCCCAGCATACATTTACATAATCCAGATAAAAGTCTAAATATCATTTGAATGCATAAATGTATCAATATAAGCTTCCCATTGATATTTGCTAATAAGAGTGAGAATTGTGCCTTTTTATATGAAAATACAATAAAAGATAACTCAGTAGAAATTCTTCTGAACTACCCTTTCAAGGGTGAATTTTATATGAAAATACAATAAAAATACAATAAATACAATAAAAGATAACTCAGTAGTTCTTCTGAACTACCCTTTCAAGGGTGAGTGATCCAGAGTATAGGAGAACCCTGAAGCACATGGCCCCCAAGCAGAAGAAACATCTACAGCTTTCTGCCACAGTGCGGGTCTATCAGATCAGAGTAAGAGGGAGAACTGCTGGGCCAATATTTTCAAGGCTTCCTTGTGTTGTCCTACAAAAGTTGAGGCTGATCCACCACATGAGAAAGCCCTGTTTCAGGTGACCCTTTAGGTAGAATTAAATTGGTTGAATTAAGTGTTTAGAAGCAAGTGTCCTTGGCAAGTGGAAAATATTCATACCATCTACCTCACTGCAGGAGTTTAACCACTTTAGAAAGAGCGTGTCTCTGGTCTTCTGGAGAAATTTCCTCCTTATCCTCCACTCTAGAAGTCTAACTGGCAGTGGCATGACATGGCCACCACTGCTTGCTTTAAATATCCTATGTTGGTTATCTCTTTCCTTCTTCAGGGTGCAGTGGATCCAGAGATCCTCCCTAGGCGTCTAAGAATATGGAAGACATTAGTCAGATGTCTAAAGGCAGTTTCCACACATACAAAATTAATTCTGGACAGAACTATATATTCAGAACTATATATTGCAGAAAACTGGGGACGAGAAAGTAGGGTAACTGGTTAGAAAATTAAGTCCTGTTATAGAGCAGGAACTGGTGAAAAGCCAGATAAAAGAAAACAACAATTTTGTCATGGGAAAATACTGCCAGTAAACATCGCTGTGAATAGACATTCAGATCAACATTGGTCTTACTCAGCTCTGTGGAGTAAACAGAGGAGACACATGAGGCAGGGGAAAAAAAAATACCATACTGATGACAGAGGTCACAGTAGGGTTATGAATAAAGCCAAAATAAACTGGGCAGTGAAAATTTAATACAGGGTAACAAAGAGTGGTAAGGAGAAAAAACAACCTACGTACAGATAATTTCTGATCAACATTTCACTGATAAGACTTGCACACTATCGCTCTGCAGCTCGCTAAGGGTGCCTCTTTAGTACTTAGCCATCAAAAATAGGGTTCATTAAGAAGGAAAAAGAGAATTTAAAATGCAATGCCATTTACATAAAATCATGATACTGAATACTACTTGAAGTAATGAACTGAATATAATATTCAAGTCCAAGAAAATTAATAAAATAAGGTCTAGAAAAAGGGAGGTCTTGGCATGGTTGGCTGGCAGGTCCAGAGTTCCTGTTTGAATAATGTAGTTCTCAGGAAGCCTATAATAATACACATGTTTTCAAATAAAAAACATGCGTTAGCTTTCTTCACTCTTTTCTTCTCTCCTATTTACATGTTAGGATTTTCTAGAAAGGAATGCCACAAATGATGGAACCAATGTCAGAGCTACAAGGTAAAACAAGGAAAAACAATGTCTGTCTGAACTAGACAAACACTTCAGTATGTTTATTAATAAAAGAGCAAGCTAAATTTACTTTGCCTATATTTGCAGCCATTTTCATTGCATGATCAGGCACATCAACTTATTGGTATGAATGTTTATGACAGGAATTATTTCATAGAAGTTAAGCACTTGAGAGGAAAAAAGCCACAAAGCTTTTAATTCAGAAACATGAACACACACTTACTCTGAGCATTTTGCCCATTTAAAAAAGGTATTGGCTTAATACAAAAAAATAAGTCACCCTAAATGAAAGTTTCTTTATCTACTATCTGGACAATACATGAATATTTTAGTTCTGAGATTTTTCTCTATACAATTTTCAATTTTTCCATAAGTTACTTTCCATATTTCCTGGGCAGAGGACAGAATCAGTCCATGAAACTCACTGTACTCAGTCAGCTGTCAGCTCTGAGGAGTAAAAAAAAAAAAAAAAAAACCCACACCCAAAACACCACACCACCAAAAAACCACATCATGAGAGCAAACAAACAAACAAACAAAAAAAACCCACTCGGCCAAAAATGGCAAGAAAGCCATCGCTTGTATTGCACTCGAGTTTGCTCAAAACACACGTTGTGGCTACGTGTTCCTATCCCAGTATGATGACGGAATCTACTGAATAGCCCAGTAGTGTTTAACATATCATAGAATGGTTTTTGTTGGAAGGGACATCTAAAGGTGATCTAGTCCAGCCTCCCCTGCAATGAGCAGGGACATCTTCAACTAGATCAGGTTGCTCAGAGCCATGTCTAACCTGACCCTGAATGTTTCCAGGTATGAGGCACCTACCACCTCTCTGGGCAACCTGTGCCAGTGTTTCACCACCCTCATTGTAAAAAAATGACTTGCTTATATCTAGTCTGAATCCACCTTCTTTTAGTTTAAAAACTAAATTGCTATAGGCCTTGGTGGAAAGTCTGTCCCCATCTTTCTTGTTAGCCTCCTTTAAGTATTGAAAGACTGCAATAAGGCCTGCCCGGAGCCTACTCTTCTCCACGCTAAACAACCTCAACTGTCCTCATAAGAGAGGTGTTCCATCCTTCTGATTGTTTTTGTGGTCCTCCTCTGGACCCGCTCCAGTGGGTCCACATCTTTCCTGTGCTGAGAACATCAGACACACACACATTCATTTCTGTCTTCAAACACACCATCTCTTGTAGACACCCCAGATAAAGCAGGCTACAAAAACCTGCAGAAATAACCCTCCATTTGATGTTGTTCAACTCAGGGGAAAGCTACTAGATTACTCATTGTGCTGAGAGTAGGAGGGGAAGAACAAGTCTGTAAACATGTGTATTCACTTGGCAGATGACAGCTTGGTCTTAACAGTTATCATTCTGGGAGACGAGCTGCAAGGTTCTTGCATCCTTCAACAGTGGATGGAATGAAGTCCGTGGCCAGAGACCAAATCTCAGAATTATAAGCTGCATAAGACTTGCTTCCCTCTTATTTCCTGTCTTCTGATTAGTATCATTAACCTTTCACAAAGCTGTTCTGTCTCACTCCTAAGATGGTTTTGATTAACCCTAAACATAAGTTTCATACTTAGAAAAGTGAGGGGAAAAAAAATCCCTAGATAAGTATTACATGTTTTCTTCTTTCCCTCTGATTAATGGCTAAGCAGAGCTCTTTCTGCAGCCCTTCTAATCACCAGCTGCTTTGTGACTCCCATTGCTGGCTTCAAACAAGCCTCGTTAACTCCTATTTAATTTTTGAGAGCATAATCAGTTCCACTTTTTCCTGGGTGAGATGAGGGGCTCATTCAACTGTTGCTGCCTCCCAAAAGTGCAAAGAGTAGGTGGGCTGTGTCAGGGGATAGACACAAGCCAACATTGCTCCATGAACTGAGCTGGGGGACAGGTCTGGTGAAGCCTTAAGTAAGGGAAAGCAGGGACTAAACTATGACCACACGTATGTCTGAGCAATATAGTAATACCCAAACTTGTTAAACTTTTGGTATGGGAAACAACCTAGCTACTGTCCCTATTTTCTAGCCAAAACTATTAGGAGATTTTTAGAGAACATATGGGTACTCCAGAGACCCAGAACAGCTGGCTCTGCTCTATTAGGAGAGCTAATAAAAAGTGTTGTAAGCTTCCAGCTTACAAGGAAGAGGGCACATGCTAGATTCTTGTCTCACAGTGACTTGAGGAGGTCAGTCACAGAGTAGCTCTCTAGATTAAAAAAGCTCTTCCTGAAGACAAAGTGCACTGCTGCTTGACTAGCAGGAAAGCAGAGTTTTTGTTGGGGTTTTTTTTTGTTTGTTTGTTGCTGGTATGTAGACAGACTCACACTGTTAGCGTGTTTCAAAATGAGAGATAGACCATGACATTTTTCACTAACAAAACTGTGGCACTCACTGTCTGGGGCCAGTGGGAAAACCTCAACCACCTACAACGAGAAGTAAAGTGAGGCCATGAAAAGCACCAAGTTAGCATGGCCACCTGCTTCCATGTTACCTTGAAGGGCTTTGCACAAAATTGCTTTGGGCACAGCTATCTCCGAGTTGGTCTTATCCCTAAGAGGCCTAAAATCTTCCTTTCCTACCTGCAAAATGCAGTAAGAATGTAAATAACCAAAATGTAATAACAATTTAAAATATTTGAAGACGTGATATATTCTAGCTCAATGACACTGTGGTAGCACCACAAATGATGTGTTTTCAAAGCCTACAGAAAAAGCATACACAGGATTTGCCAGCAGAAGGATGCTTTTGAACACATTAGCACTCCACTTAGCATCTCTCTCCGGTGACAGCATCCTTCACCTTTCAGGCTGAACCTTGAGCTGCAAGCAGAGAAATCTAAGACAAGTTGTGAGACTCCCTCTAATTTTCTGATAGTTAGTACTTGACCCATTAATCCATTAGGATTAGGTTAAAAGATACTCCAAAATATGGTTGCCACTAAAGGCTTGCTAGCCTGGAATAGGTGGAACAAGTATGTTGGTCTAAACATGTGCTGGACACATGAAGTTCTCAGTTCTCTTTCATCATCTACAATTTTATAATCCATTCCTATGATTCTGAACCAGTCATAACACTTTTAAAACAAAGGCAACAATACAGTGCAGGCCTAATCAATAAGATTTTACTTGGTTTTGAACTACTCAATGAAATACCTTTAGGAAAAGCTGACTGTGATTAACTTTTCTTTCTTCTTTCATGAGATAGGGAAGATACAAACCTAAGGCAAAGATAGCATAAAAACACTGCTGTTCTGTTAAACATAGTCATTCTCTGAGAAGTTCCAAGACAGAGCAGATCATTTTTATTGATGACAGCAAGAGAGCAGCCAAATGTTTATGCTAAGCATGCACAAGTTTTCAATGGATTTATACCAAGAGAGAAACCTGAAGTACCAAGCTGTAGGCAAAATTTCAGTTAGAAAAGCAGTGCAGTCTCTCCCAGAGATGACGATAATATGTTTGTTTACAACAACAGTTAAAATAACCTCTTTTCTACTATCACTGCTACAAAAGTCAAGAAGTTTGACAAAAGTAGAAGGAAATTGAGCTTTCCTGTCTAGTAAACAGATTTTTAGTTTTACAGATGAGCTACTAGCATCCATAAAATATTGTGTCTGAGATACATTGGTATAAAGAGGCTCCCATTTCAAGTATATAAACAAAACCAAACCCAACAAAAACCCCAAAGAATAAAGAATCATGTCTCAGAGCTGAATAGTGATGTTTAGATTAATCGAGTGTAATAATAAATAGAGAATGTATAAAGAATGTCCTTTAAAGCAGCTTTAAAGTTTTTCCAGCCTTTTATCCATCTGAAATTCTCCCATGTCAAAAACCATGGCTCCAACCATACAATTCCTGACATGTACGGTATGTGTTAGACTAAACTCACAAGTACAAGCCCTGCTCTTTAAGGGCAGAGCAGATTACTCTGCAGAACTAAAACTTCCATAAAAACAAAGCTATGGCACATAAGAACCTTACACAGTGTCCCTCCTGTATTTTGAACTTCAACAAATGCTAATAATAGAGTTTAAGAGGAACTTCAGAGCTCCAGAAAATAGCATGAGCCAAGGTCTCTTCTTACTTTCATCACAAGAAAAACACACACGCTCATTTATTTGCACCCAGTGGAAGATGTGTGTAGCTTTTAGAGATAAACATCACCTAACTTTGTCCATCAAGGCAATAAACAAAGAAAGGTCAAGTTTCAGTAAAGAGTCTCACTGGTTACACCACAACACACACTTAGGTATGTCCTCTACAGATTTCTGAGGTTGTTTTTATTCAAAAAAACATCAATGCACTGAGGCTGCAAAGTTGAGGCTTTTCAAGAGGCTTTTAATGTAAACTTAGCTCTGCAAATCTGTATATTAATCTGCTCACATAGGCAGGGAAAATTGGCATCCTACATCACACCCTACATTTTGCATGGTGTTCTTCCTAGCTTACATTTTGACCAACCTCTTCTTTCAATAAGAATTTTGTCATGCTGTGACCTGAAGGGCCAGACCAAAGACAAAAAAATAGGCAGTAATGGCTTTATCTTCTGTAAAGGCAAACTACAGTTGCAGAAGAGACACCACACCACCAGCTAACATGCAAGTTTGTGCTTCTGACATTTAAAATTGATAGGCACCCTGCCAGGACATCACAGGTTGGAAGCCCCTGCACTTTGCAGGCCCTTAGTGGGTAACAGGGACACAGGAATTCCGGTCAAGTTCCCAGGTTTTCACTTGAGCATGCTCTCATTTAGCTCACTTCCTCTCCTAAAGCCCTTTTCTCTTTTTTTTTTTGGCCTCTTTTTAAATTCCATGTCCTCTTCCCTGCAAAATTCAGCCTGGGGCGTTTCTGTTTCTTCTTCCCAGAAAAGAGTGGTCAGGGAGGGAAAATAGTGGCCTTATGCAGGTAACACGCTATTTGAAATGTCGCAGTCTGTCCCTGAATACTTCAGATGACTGCTCTGTTCCTAATAAACTGACCTCTGAAGGTCACTAGCTGTTTATTGTAACCAAGACAAGTTTTAATAAGCTTTAGTTCAGCTCTAGGTAAAAGTTAATGAATCCTCTGCACTCATTCCTCTCTTCTGGTGCCAAGTGATGGCATTAACAGCGATTAATAATTATATACCTGCTTGTACCCCACAGTCTCAGCCTAGACTATGTAGTCAGGCCAGCCCATGACAGCTGCATCAAAATGAAGATATGTGCTCAGCTGAAAGCAATGGATATAAATGCTGCTGCTCTCCAGCGACCTGCACAAACTGTTCTGCCTTCCCCAAGCAGTGGCAGCATGAAGCATGGTAACCTGGCCATGCTTCAGCAGACTTTTATTGGGGGTGGGGGGCAGAAGTTCATCATTGCAGTATCCCCAAAGCTTAAAGTTCCTGCACCAAATCCTGGAAGGACTACATTATCCCCACAGAACAGCATCAATATTTACTGTGGACCACATCAGCAATGGGGAGTGTTCCATCTCACCAGCCAAGTAGTGTAGACTTCAGTAAGGGCTGGCTGCCCCCCCCCCCCCTCTCTTTTTTTTTTTTTTTGGGGGGGGGGGGGGGGTGTTGGCTGTAACCTGACTGTCACACTAGTGTGAAAAAAAAAAAACTGAACTCAGTGCATAGTCTAGATACTGTTGTACATAATCTGCATGCCACTCCAGCGCATGATGGACACATTGTACGTAGCATATGTTGTCTGCTCCTCTAAAATTAATGGTGACACCCAACAGGCTTGAAAGAAGGGCCCAGGTTTATACCTTCAGCAAGGGGAAGACATGGAAGTGTCTCTGAAGCATTCACCACCTCATGAGAATCCAAACCGATAGAGGTTCTCCCTCTGTAGCCTTGCCATCTGAACTGTCACTGGTCAGTGAACAGCCAAGGCTTATAGCAGCTGGATTGTGATGGGGCTCTGAGCAGCTGACATTCAAATCATTGGCTTGCAAGAGGGTTGCATCACCAGTATATCCCCTTCTTTCCTGCAGGCATCAGCTGCTCTGAGGCCTGAGAGCTGTGTTACACTGTACAGATGCCCCTTATCTTGTTCCTAACATATACTATGCAGCTATATACAAATGGGCAGATAGCATACAATATATTTCAGTCAGACCTTGAACTATTTTGATAGCATGCAAGGTGGCAAATAGCACAAGGCAGGCTGGAATGACAGAATTTCCAATACTTTCTCCTCTTGCTGAAAGCACGGGCATGAGCCCAAACTCAGGATCCTCCCATTTAATTTTCTTCTATTTGGCTGAAGGACTTGCTTTCCTTACCCAGACTAAAATTCAGCCATGAAAATTCCCAATAGCAGGACAAGAGTTTTTGCTTAACTTGTTAGAGTATAAGGGACAAACACCTAACAGTATCATAATGAAAATTGTTAGACAACTAGTTCTGCATAAGACAGACAAAACACTGGACTAAGCCTCGTCTCTTCAAAGCAGAGGTGCCACAGACTCTTCCAGCAATCCATCAGTGTTTCACACAGTCTTTCCTGTTAGCTCAGGAAAGAAAGGAAATTAAAATACACAGTGACCTTCCTTTCTATGATTTGAAACCATTAACTAAAGTTATCATCCTGTGCATCACACGCCTGATGAACAGAGTCACAACACCTTTTATTTGTTAGACCTGTTGCATTCAGCCTTCTCTAACTGAAGAGCAGTTCTAAAACAGATGATCACTCCTGTCTTTCTCCTCTGGAAAATCTCCAGGTAGACCATATTTTCTCTGAAGTGTACTGCCCAAAAACTGGATGTATCACTACAACTAAGGCCTTGATAACACTGAGCAGAACGGGAATACTTTCTGTATTTTTCAGGCAATACAAATGTTTATTGACACATTTGCTTCCTTCCCATGACAAAGTGTACAGCATGATGCTTCTGTTTCATATCACATCCCAAATCCCATGATTCCCCATCTCTTTTTCCAGGAAGCTTTCTGAACCATCCATCACTTATTTGCTCCATTGACTGCCCCAGCAGAATTTAACACCTTACACTTCCCCCTCTAAATTGGAAGGTCCTGCACCTGCGTCAGAGCAACCCCCAGTATCAATACAGGCTGGGGGATGAAGGGATAGAGAGCAGCCCTGCCGAGTATGACTTTGGGGTACTGGTGGATGAAAAGCTGGACATGAGCCAACAATGTGCACTCGCAGCCCAGAAGGCCAACTGTATCCTGGGCTGCGTCAAAAGAAGCATGGCCAGTAGATTGAGGGAGGTTATTCTACCCTTCTACTCCATGCTGGTGAGACCCCACCTGGAGTACTGTGTCCAGCTCTGGGGCCCTCAACATAAGGACACGGACCTGTTAGAGTGGGTCCAGAGGACAGCCATGAAGATGATCAGAGGGGTGAAACACCTCTCCTATGAAGACAGGCTGAGAGAGTTGGGGTTGTTCAGCCTGGAGAAGAGAAGACTCTGGGGAGACCTTATTGCGGCTGTTTGGTACTTAAAGGGGGCTTATGAGAAAGCTAGGGACAAACTTTTTAGTAGGGCCCGTTGCGATAGGACAAGGGGTAATAGTTTTAAACTAAAAGAAGGTAGATTCAGACTAAATATAAGCAAGTAATTGCTTACAATGAGGGTGGTAAAATACCAGCACAGGTTGCCCAGAGAGGTGGTAGATGCCCCATTCCTGGAAACATTCAGGGTCAGGTTAGACAGGGCACCGAGCAACATGATCTAGTTGAAGATGTCCCTGCTCTTTGCAAGGGGGTTGAGCTAGATCACCTGTAGATATCCCTTCCAACCCAAACTATTCTATGATTCTAAATTCTGTCCTTGTTTCTGATTATATCCTGAGTTTATCAAGACTGAAGGACTAGCTTAGCAATAAAACCAGCAAGCTTAGAATCAAGCAGACTATTAAAATTGTAGATAATAGGCTAACTCACTATTCCATTCAAAAACCCTGTGAAACCTCATTTGATGTCTTTGTTGGGTCAGATATCGGATTAATTTTCTGGGCATGATTATCCAACTGGTTTGGCTTTTCACCCTGTAATTTAATTTACATGCATATTTGCAAAAGCGTGATGCAAGGGAGTAGCAAAAGCTCTACTAATCTCAAAATGTGACATTTAGTGTGTTTCCTTTATCCACTGGCCAATTACTCTGTCACAGAAGGGAACTGGGTTGAACAAATAGACCTTGTTGGGAACTACTCATCTCTTTGATGATTTTCCAGGAGCTTACAGATGGTTTGATTTTTTTCCATTCCAGAATTTTTCTCTTAATTGAAGCTAAGCTGACAAGTCAATAATTTCAAATTCCCTTTCCTTACAACCTGCTTTTTTTCTTATTCTTTCATACTCCACCAGTTTTGTACCTTTGTTAAAGGCATTCAGTTACAGCTCTGAGAATGGAAACCTAGAGATCCAACTGAAGAAGAGATGGAGCTCAGTAAGCCCAGACAAATGTGTCTATATTGACAAAGAGGGCCAAGGCCCCTTGGGCTCCAAGACCAAATGGTACAGGCTGATTCATATCCACACAGCTAAAAGTCACCCCCAGAACAAAATCATTACATCCAAATTGCAAATTATTGATAGCCAGCCCCAGCTCACAGCAGCTCTGACATGCTTTGGCCCTTATTAATCCCCACAGCTCCATAGGCAGCCTTCGCTCCGTTGATGAAGCGGACAGCAGAGTATGAAGCCTTTCAGCACGCCTTGTTCTATGCTTGCAGGCTGGAAATCTGTGCTGGGGACCAGGTGTGACAACATCCTGCCTCCTGCCATGGATATTCTGCCTATTCCTGCATTTTCTCATTATACATGTCACACATTTTTAGATGCCTTGTGTGGCCCATCTGTAGTACTGCCTCATTCTTCAGGCTGGAGCCAGTCAAGCTGCCCTCAGTTAGGTGCTCCACAGCAGATTAATTTCATTTGTATCTGGAGTCCCCATGGGACCTTCTAGTTTGGGGCAATAGCAGTGCTCCTAAGACGTGCTCTTCCTGCCTGGAATTAGAGGTAGTTTCTGGAAACACTGTCTGTATACAGTAAAACATATTACGTTGCTTTCTGTCTCTGACCATAGGTGCAGTTTGCAACAACCACTGTCTCAGCTGGTTCATCACCTTGTGGTCAACACTGAGGGACAGCCTAGAAATTCATACCATTAACAGTGCTCATAGTGCCATTGCCTGCTGCACAACCCAAACAGCTCATCAGCATCCTCACGCAAGACAGAGGGATCACAGCAGGGCTGGACCCTCCAGTTCCCATATCCACCACCCGGCCTCACTGGCGCAGATGGCCATGCACGCTTGTCTGCCTCTTCTAATTCCAGAACTGCAGGTGGCAGTTTGGAAGATGCATATTTCCATCAAAACGCTCACAAGCACTTAGCAGCATTCACCCCATCCTTTCCCAAACACAACTCCTCCTCTGTCTGTGCTTTGCCTTCCCAACAATGCTACACACATGGAATGGATTGTATTTGTGCCAACAGTCCATACTATTAACTATTAACTCTTCTTTTTCCGTGGGTCATGCGACCACTGCTATAACTGAGGGTCTACATTCTTATCCCCTCTTCTCTGTTATTCACATATAACTTGCTACCTCCTCTCTACTCATTCTACCTCTACACGATCACCTGCCAGCAACACTGTCTGTAACCTGCCAGGTAAAAGGCTATGACACAGCTTTTAGCAACTTCTCTTTGCAAATAATCTTTCAAAAAAAAAAAAAAACCTATTTCATCACCACAAGGGGCAGGGGGAACACAAACCATATTTAGCTGCTACTTAAATAGATATCATCCAGGTGTGCGTGGGGACAGGTAAGTAAGAGGGAGGTATTCTATCCTTCCCAGTTTCCATTTCAGCAGCCTGGAGCTTCAGTCCCACCTGGCCAAGTACATCAGCACCCACGTACCTAACCACACTGCTCTGTCTCACAGAACAGCCAGTTTTCTTCGAGCAGGACCTTGTCATGTCACAGAGGTGGTCTGTGCTGGTATGAGCAGTATTTTCCCCATGGGTCCCCAGGAGGTGCTCCAAGAACTGAGCCAGGAGCTGCTTCCCTCCTGTCACTCCCTGAGGGTCCTTTCATTCAGGGAGAGCAAGAGCAGAAACCATCACCTCTCCCTACAGCTCTGCTCAGGATTCTGCTGCCATGCTAGGTGGCAGGGTCAGTGCTGGTGACAGGACCAACACAATGGAGCATAATCTTCCTCCTTGGTCCATCGCCCAAACATTTTTGTAGACAATTCCAAGATCCAAAATATTTTTCTCTTTAGAGCTCCTAGCCTCATAGACCAGCGTTATGCACAAGGGTATTCTTCTGGCCAAGTAGCCAGGAACTCTGAATAATTTGCAGGAGTTTGCAGATATAAGCACAATCAGCAATTATTTTCCCATACCTCAATGTATACCATTGAGCTGTACATTGTTCATCCTGGTCCTGAGAGGCCCACCAGCTGTATGCAAAGGAGGGACGCACTGGCAGAGAAAAGTACAGTGGCTCCTGGGTCACAAAGGCGGTAATGCCTCAACTGTACTGTCACTCATCCATAGCTGCTTACTGCGTATTTGTGAGCTCATATTTGAAACTATCAGGGAAAGATTTGCATGTGGAAGTTGTTCTGGTGGCAGTCTGGGCTGCTACAGGCCCCAGAGGATACCAGAGATCATGCTGCCAAACTGATCAGTACTGATGGTTGTGATCCAGTGCTTATATCTGTGTCATGGGCTTATGTTATTTGGTAGTACAGGCATTGCCTGTGACTAACTCATTGCTCAACAAGACAGTATGCCAAGCAGTGAGCTATCAATTAAGAAGCAGACCTAGTCCTTCTGCCAAAAACAGCTCCATTCCAGAAGCCATGAATTATCTTTTGCAGAACAACTTAAACCGAGACTTAGAAAATCCATATGCAATTCTGGACATTAAATAGGATTCATTAACTTCATTAAACTGCTGCATCATTTAGCTAGGGCATGCATATCATCATCTAAACAGAGATAATTGCCAAAGCAAGACAAGATATTTTCTTACAAAAAGAGTGATAAAATTGGAAGAGCTCCTATTTTAAAGGCTTGGAGCTACCAAGTATATTAGACCACTAACACAACTGCATGCGTAGAGTCTACTGGGAAGCATCACATTTAAGAGTCCATAATGTAAGTAAAAAGAGCAAAGTCATGGAAAACACTATTAGCCTCTTTTGTCTTCTATACTGACCAAGATTGTTACACCATGGTAATGACAAAAATTGAATACCAATTTGGAGAGTTAGAGTTTAAGTAGTCCTTCAGCAAGTGTTGCCCCATATATATTTGGCTCACTGACTTCAGGTCTCCAACAGTAGATAAAGTTGTTTGCATTGTTTTTCCCTCACACGATGCACAATCATCGTGTAGACAAAAACAAACAGAAAAATTGCCACTGAAGTCCATCACTGCCGCACAGATTCCCCAGTATCATCATCTCAGTCAGGCTCTAGTTAAGCCAATTGAACTGTCAGAAGGTTTTGAATTGTCATAACTTGGGTTACAAACAACGCAAAGGTCTTGACCATTAATGCTGGAGGTGTTTAGTGTCAGTAGCATGGAAATTTTACCCATATCAAGTGCAGAGCCCGCATGGGCCAGGTTCAGGATTTTGTCACTTTTCCTTTATTATTTTAAAACAACTGGAAGACTGCCATCGCATCAAACTACTGCCCAATATCAGCCATACAGGCTTACACATTGCTGCTGCTGCTTCTATACTAGAATTGCTTTTTCACCATGGAAATTTAGGACTGTTGTCAGAATCAAGGAGCCTTCCCACACTCAGGTATCCCTTGCAATGAAAGATAAGAGCAGTCATTACACCCCTTAGTATAAGCCATCACAGAGCAGGTGTGACACACCACACCTGCTAAGAGCTGTGCTGTCAGACACACAAGGCACTGAGGGGCTCCTTTGCCAAAACTTTCTCAGGAACAGTTTATCTAATACTACTTTGAGCTCAGGCTGCACATTCCTGGCACAGCTAATCCCACAGAATGCTGAGATATTGTGATATCTTTGTCAATTGCTAAACAAGTAAAAAACTTAATGATGGAACTACCTTCGCCAGAAAGCGAGTATTATGCATTTACTACCATTTCAATTAGAGACATCATCAATGTGTATTACCCTAAAATATGCCTCCCCTTGAACTAAGGATGAAATGTGGTCAGTTTTGCCATAATTTCAAATTTTTCCACAGAAAATTCCAACTAGTGTGATGTTTTAACATTTTTCCAGAATGATGTGTTTCACTTCTTTGAGTTGCTTTGTTATTTATCCCCCGTCAAAATAATTTCAAGTATAAAATGCATGATTCCCAGAGAAAACCCACACCAGATTGTCCTGCAGAGAATCTGGATGTTTTATCTTTGCTGGGATGTAGAATGATGCCAAGTTTCTCCCTCCCCCCTGCAAAACATGCCCAGAAAATCCACCCAAACACCAAGCTGCCATCCTTCATGGGTACGTACTCTCGCTTCATGTAGCGCTCCCAAGAGTGGCCAACAGCAGATGGTCTGGTGGGGAGGGAACGAGTACAGAGACAATCAATTTTTGTAAAAAGGCTTGCACAAAGTGCACTGTTATGCTGACACATTTGGCATTTAACTCACAGACAAAACAAGCTCTGTTTTATAGGTGAAGCAGTGCACTTCTTGAGGCTCAGTCCTTCCAGAGCCTGCTATCACCTACTTGTATGCAAGCACTTCAGACAAGACATAAGCTTAACCTACTTCATTTAAAACTGATCAGTGTCCCACATCTTTCATGAGATCATGTGTTCCATATACATTATTTTTTACAGAGTATGTTTCCATGAAATGTTTTTTAGCACAGATGGACAGGCTAATGTCAGACACCTGGGCCTCACTAAAGCCTTTTAGTATGCCCAGGATATCTAGAACCCTGTGAATTTGTCCATGAAGATACGCAATTAAAGCTAAATGAACGCAGTTTTTTTTCAATTAAAAAAAATACATCTCAGGAGTGGCGGATATTCCTTTTAAGACAAAAACCCTCTGAACTGAAGTCTGCTTGAAGGCTGCTAGTGGACCCTTCATTCTGCTAAAATACCTTAAAGCATTTTGGTAGATGAAAAGTTCTCAAAAAATACAGTGCTCAGATTTGGCTTCTGTTTCAACTGTGATAATTCCTTTTCTTTAAAATGTTTTTTGTATTTTAATATACAGTAAGATTTCATCAGCTACATATGAATTAGTGGGAAGTAAAAAATACATTCCTTCCCACACTTCTATTTTCAACAATGTTGGCTTTTGTATAAGGCTGAATGGAACAAAGCAGACATTCACACCTCTAACACTTTACCCAATAAAGGGGAGACTGGTATGGCAGGAAACAAAGGCCATTCAGATACCTACCCATTTTCACTACATTTACAGTTTGCTTATCGATATAAGTCTTACAGTGTTTCTCCTTGAAGATGCCAGAGCCAAATACAAGAATTAAAATAAGTTTATCATTTATCTCTTCCAAAAAGGCTTTTGATATTTAATATTTAAGTCTTTGGAATAATTTTAGTCTTTTTGAATAAGAGGGAAGGAAGAGAGAACAAGATTGTTCTTTTTTGTTTAGATATACAAGTCTTGCCTTCGATCATCTTCCCAAACACAAGTTCTCATTAAACTTTTGCTATACAAGAGTAAAAACGCTTTAGCTTCCAATACATTCCCTCCATAAAACCAGTTATACCTGGATTGTCTCTCAAGACTGGTTAAAACCAGGCAGCTCCCCAGTGTTCCCCATAAGACCACTTTTTCCAGAAACTGGAACATTTTTATAGTTCTTATCTGACCTGCTTATAAAGCAGCAAAACCCAGAGAGTTAATGAAATACTACTACATTCTACTCCATAAATGGATCTTGGAAGTATTTGAACACTCCTCCTTACCTGCTTACATTGATTCCTAGAGACAAGGGCAGCATAGCAAAATATAACGAGTTTTAAAGAACATCCTTTACCTTTTGATATGCCATTTTAT